>NW_022111324.1:89674508-89676541 GCF_000313985.2 Echinops telfairi
ATTTTAAAAATTAAATAAGATGGGCATTACAGCTAATTGCATCTGCTATTTTATGAAATTATATAATGAAAATATTTACAAGAGCAATGTCATTGTCAATAAATCACACTTAAAATGAAAAAAAAAAAAAGAACTAGTGGTGCATGAACTCTTTGGAGCAGGCCTGCTTTAGAAGACGTCGTGGAAAGTTTGCTCATATGCTCTGAAGAAAAACCTTTGGGTCATTGGAGAACATTTCTGGAGATAAAATAATTCTCTGTTAATATTCCTCCTTGGTTTATTCTGTTATAGTCTTAGGCTGGACGAACATATGTAAAACAATGAGTTTCTGAAGAGGCAAGGCAGGGGCCTCCAGTACATGAGTCTTCTTTGCAAACACTGTTCTAGTACTTCCATAAAGTTGTAGGACCAGGTCCACCTGTCAGCTACTTCTTATGGATGGTGACAGAACTCTACACACAGGTAAAAAGGTGGAAGGCCAAGAAAGAAGGTCAACTTCTGGACTTGGAAAAGCGGAGGCACGGAGGGATGCCCTAGCTTTAATAATCCCTCCCCTTATCTTATACACTGTTGAAGAACGCCTTTCCCTCTAGTTCCTTTCTTCTCTCCTCTCTTGCCTTCATCAAGTTCTAGTGAGTGGGAGATTGTGCAAATATGTGCCTGAGCAGAATGCATGGAAGTGTGTGTGAGCAGATGTGAGCACATATGTGTTGGAGTGAACATATGAATGAGTGGGCATGTGTTCATGAGTAAGTGCATACACATATGTGCCGGCACGGGCATGTTCCTATGAATAGGTGAGCCGTCTATACTGGACTGTGCAATATGTTTAAGGTTGAAGCGAGGAGGAGGTTGATCAAAATTGCTTCAGAGGAGGAAAGAGACTTCAGTTGTAGGTTCTTATTTTCGCTCTCCTCAATGTCGAGGGAAACTTAATCCTTTAATTGCCATTCTTTTCCTTCTCCAGGGTCACTCTCGTCACGGATTTCTGTGAGTTCAAGTAGCATTGCAGCTCTCTTACTTCAATGCCTGAAAGATGGAGCATACTGGGAACATAGGCTTGTTGGAAGAATGAACGCCAAATAAAAATGATGGACTGTACTTGTGTTTTATTCTTCAGTCCCTAGCTAAGGCATAATCAACTGGATTGTGTGTAACCATTGCAAGCTGGGGAAACTTTTTCCTAGGCTTTGCAATCATGAGAAAGGAACTGTGCAGGCTGCCCAGGTTTAGAGGTCAGGTAGGAGCTCCAGAGCCACACCTGGCCACATAGCAGCCCGCTCCTGCCCTGCCATTTAACACTCCTGTGTGATCTTAGGCCTGCACTCTCCATGGTCTTCCTTGTGAGGAGCAGCACAGAATGTGTGTGTACAGGTAAGTTTCTGAGACTATAACTATTTACAAGCATAGAACAACAACAACAAAACACTCGTGATCATTGAGTCAATGGTGACTCATAGCGATTCTATAGGACAGGGTACAACCACCCCTGTGAGTTTCCAAGAACGGTGTTTTGAGTGGGGATTAGTGAAGGTTTGTCTTAAGACAGAGGAATGATGCGTCATTTTAGAGAAGTGCTTCTGGAACTCCCATAGACAGTAGAATGGAGGGGGAGAAGTGAGGGGAACTGTTTGAACAGCACCACATCAAACTAGATAGAAAATGTGAGGGTAGCAACTAACCCTGACTACATGCCTTAATGTGCTCTGTTGCTTGTGAATGCCAGAATCTTACGTTTCCCATTAGGGAACTGGGGACTGGTAGAGGTCAAATTTTGTTTTTCTATCTCCTTCACATAGGTAATCTAGGACTCACACTCCCCCAAACAGATGCTCATTTAAGGAGACAGGTCCCAGGAAAGTATTACTTGCTGGTCAGGGAGGTAGAATTGAACAGAACAACAGCAAGAGTTTATAGCCCGGTGTTGGAGAGAACTGAAGGGTTCACAGTGAGCGGCATGGTTTGGGCTCAGCAGGACCACATGGATCTGTGCTGAAGCAACCTGGTTGTCAAATGTGTGTGCAGTCTTCCCA
>NW_022111324.1:89677195-89680902 GCF_000313985.2 Echinops telfairi
TCTCCTGCAGAACGGAGACCAGGAAAACTCAGGTTAGAAGTCCTGTTTGCTCAGTGACGTCTACTCTGTAAGTCATGTTCTTGTCTCTAGGAGAGATGAGGTAGGTAGGCACAGGGACCGGCAGGGCTCCGTTTAGGAGAGGAGTTGATTTTCCAGCACTGAGGCCTGTCTCCCCAGCTATTGAGAGGCTCTTCCCACTCTTGTTCTTTGATGAATTTTGTGTAGGAGATGCTTTACCCGTTCCCTAGGGGAGAGGCCTGAATGCCGTCTGCTTTTCATTGGACTCTCCTTGGCTCCTTTGCTGTGCTTGGGCAAGGACTAGGAGAAGTTCCAAGAATGTGCGCCCTGGAACTGCAAGATCTGCACATCCAGACTCTGACTGCAGAGGAAGAGTACTTGAGACACTTTCTCAAGGTAGTGCAGCCACCGTTATCCTAAAGGGCCACAGTGGGGGAGGTGAGACCACCTACCTCACCAAAGCAGCAAGACACAGCAGCCATGCCAAGGAAAGAAAAACACAGAGGGTGGCAATGAAAAAGGAAGAGGGGCAGGAAACAAAAGGCAAGAGCTTCCCATTCTACAGCCTTGGCCTTTAGTCTTAGTGTTCTTTAAAACACTTAGCAAGGAGCCTACACGGCTGCTTTATCATTCTGTTGTTAACAGTGGTGCCTGTTTCATTTAATAACATGAATCTAATAACGCTTTCCTGGGAGCTAAAAAGGGAAAGATGAAAAAAACCTATTCTATGTTTAAAGCTATAAAATATTCATTGTAGTGCCATAATGTTATTTATCTCTGAAATTGTTATTTTATTTATTTATTTTCCAATCATGTTCTTGGCACATACTTCCCACATCATACAACTTAATCATTCAATCACATGAAGAAGATTTATACAATAGTTGCCACAGTCAATTTCAGAACATTTGTTCCTGGTGCTGACTGTTGTTAGCTCCTCATTTGTCCAATCCTCTCCTGGAGTGCTCTATGGCAATTATCTATCCCCTTGCTGTCTCTGTAGATCTACCCAGCTTGGATTTCATAAACAGAAAATCATACAAAACACAAACAGAAAACAAACAAAAACCAACAACAATGGCTGCACAAAACAGAAAATCTTCAATCTCAAAGAAAGCAGAAACTATTTTTAAATGGGTTAAAAGGGAGATCAAATAACCTCACTACATTGGTCATAATCGACGGTCTGATAGCAAGTTGTTTTAGGTAGCATTATATTTCTTTCCACAAAGGTTGTACATATTGACCAACCCACCAGCAGTGTACAAGAGTTCCAATCTCATTGCACTTTCTCTAGCATTGGTTCTCTTTTGTTTGCTTGTCTTTTGTAATTGAACCATTGTGAATATAAAATGGTCTCTCATCACTGTTTTGATTTGCATCTCTGGGATGACCAGTGACTGTGAGCATTTCCTTATGTGTTTGTTGGCTATTCAAATGCCATTCCTTGTAAATTGTCTATTCGCAACCTTTGCCCACCTTTTAATAGGATTACTTGGTTTTACCTGTTGAGGTGTCACAGAATTAGATAGATGTTAGTAATTATCAACTTGTCTGTTATGTCAATGCTAAAGAGGATTTCCCAATCCACAGACTCAGTTTACTCTTTGGATGAAGTCTTTTGATGCTCATAGTGTTAGTAGGTGCCAGTTATCACTTTTGTCTCCCTCTGTGTGTGCTTCCTTTGTTACGTTTGATAGTTTGGGTACGCCATGCAATAGGACCCTCGTTTGTCCTAATTTTCTCATTGATGACCCGTACAGCTCTGGGGTTTACATGTTTGTGCATGGGGTAAGGTATGGGTCCTGTTTCATTCTTCTGCAGTTGGGGATCCAAAAGATGCCCCCAGTTGAGGTGAAGTTGAAGAGGGTATCCTTTTCCATCTAAGATTTTTGGTCCTGTGTCTAAAATCAGTGACCTGTAGTTGGCAAAGATGGGGAATATGAGTGGTGTCTTGTTCCTGTTTTCAGGAGAAATGTTTTAAGCTTTTCCACTACTGAGTGTGTTATTAGCATTGGTTTTTGATATAAGACCTTTATTATATTGAGGAATTTCCCTTCTATTCCTATTTTATTGAATGCTTTTAATGGAAATTGGCGTTGGATATTGTCCAATGCTTTTTGCTGCATACTTATATAATCATGTGGGCCTTATTCTTTGTATTCTTATGTAGTGGATTACATTGATTGCTTTTCAAATATTGAACCATTCTTGCATCCTTGTTATGAATCCCACAAGGTCATGATGAATTATTTTGACATGACATTGAATTCTTTGGTCTGTAGTTTTCCATCTTTGTGGTGCCTTTGCCTGACTTTCACATCAGTGTTGTGCTCGCTTCATAGACTGAGTTTAGGAGTTTACTGACCTTTCCTATATTCTGGAATAATCTGCGTAGAACTGGTGGCAGCTTTACCTAAATATTGGCAGAATTCCCTTGTGAAGTCATCAGGTTCTGGACTTTTCTTGGTTGAAATCTCTTGATGACCTTCTCTATTTCTTCTTTCATTATGTGTCTGCTCAGCTTTTCTACATCCATCTGTATTCATCTGTGTAGACGGTGTGTTTCTAGGTATTTGCCCATTTTATCTAGATTAGCAAACTCATTGGAATACAATATATACTGTGTTATTCTTTTTCTTTCATTTGGCTCTCTTATGATCTCACTATTTTCATCTTTAGTTTTAGATATTTCCATCTTCTTTCTTTCCTTTATTAAGTTTGACAGAGGTCTGTCAATTTTGTTAATCCTTTCAAATACCCAACTGCTTGTCTTACTGTTTCCACTATTTTTTCTGCTTCCAGTTCATTTATCTCTGCCCTAATTTTTATGATTTCTTTTCTTCTGTTGCTGGAGAGTTTATGTTGTTGCTTTATTCTGTTTGTTGGAGGTGTTGTGTGAAGGGGTTGATTTGGTTGTCTCCTCTTTTTCATGTGTGTGTTAATTGCTATAAATTGCCCTCTGATAACTCCTTTTGCTTGCTGTGTCTCAAAGGGTTTAGTGGATGTGCTATCATTCTCATTTTGCCCCCCTTTGTTTGTTTCAAGGAATTTCTTAATTTCAGCCCTGATTTGATGTGTTACCCAGTTGTTTTTAAATAGTATGTTGTTTAGTTTCCCTGTGTTTGTCTTTACTTCCTTCTCTGTTTATTATCCGTTTCCAGTTTTGTAACATTGGGATCTGGAAAAAATTGATTGTAGGATCTCAGTGGTTTCTAATTTGTTGATACCTAACATGTAATCGGTTCTAGAGTGTGTGTCATGTGCACTGGAGAAGAATGCATACTGTTCTTTTGCTGAGTGGAGTTCTCTGTATAAGTCTAAGAGGTTGAGCTGATTGATTGTGCTGTGTAGCTCTTCTGTTTCTTTACTGAGTTTCTTTCCTGATGATCTATCTTTGTTTGAGAGTGGTGTGTTGAAATCTCTTACTAATTTTGTTGAGTTGTTTGTTTCTGTTTTCAACTCTGTGAGCATTTGATGTATTTTGAGTGTCTCTCATTGGATGTGTACATGTTTATTAAAGTCATATGTTCCTTTAAACATTATGTAGTGTTTATTCTTAATGTCATTATGTTATTCAACCAGAAGTCTATTTTATCAAAGATGAATATTGCCATTTTTGCCTTCTTATGGTTGCCATTGGCTTGGTAGATTTTTCACCAATCTTTGACTTAGTTTATTGTTGTCAT
>NW_022111324.1:89684167-89685469 GCF_000313985.2 Echinops telfairi
TCTGATTTGAATAAGTTAAACATCAATATGCTCACAACATTCAGTTACTAATAGATTTTAATAAATGGGTTTATTCCTTTACATTCTGAGAATATTTTTAGGTGTTTTTTCACATTTTGGAAGCGTGGAGTGTCCTGTAAGATGTACCTTCCTCCTTGTTGCAATCACATCTGCACTTCTATTACTTTACGTTTTTTCCAAAATGTGGGTTTCCAGGAAAACATAAAATTCACTGCCGTGGAGTCAATAGGGAACATACAGGCAGAGAACAGCTGCCCCTGTATGTTGCTGAGGTAAAATCTTTTGTTATTTCTTATTGGGGTACACTTCACATATCATACAATTTCATCATTAGCCTTACTTGTCATATGGCCTCCGGCATGGCAGGGACTGGGAAGAGGACAAATCTTTGTAGCTCGGGGTTACTCATGTTTGACCCTACATGGTTCAGAAGGCAGAAGTGAGAGAGTAGCTGCGCTCCTTGTGGCTCGACTGCAGACTCGGGGTGGCTCTGGTGCTGTCCGTCTTTCCCAATCAGCATTCCTGTCACCAGCCTTGGTGATCTGAGAAGCAACCATGACCCAGACTGTTTCTGTGGCTGGAATGCAGCTCCAGTGATACGTCTGGGAATGCCGTTTCCTTAGCATAGGTAGCATGTGTTTTGTGGGTCAATTTGGTGTCATTCTGGGAATCATCCTGCCCTTTCAGCTCCTCCAGTGATTCTATAAATTCCTAATCCCGAGGGTGGAATTCTTTCTCCTTAAAATAGCTACCTTACTTTTAGATTCACACAACTGACCCTCTCTGTGTCAGCATGGTGAGAAATGTCCACAATATTCCTGTCTGCACAGGGTCACAGCGAGGTCACCCTCCCAGTGATATAGGCCATAGTTCCTAAACTTTGCTCACGCTCCAATCCTCACAATGACCCCCACTGCTAATATTCCAAGTGCTCATGAACTGCCTTTCTGCTTTCACTGCTGTTGCAGCCTGGCAGCCACCAAAGGCCTGCTTCCCTGGCACACCCGAAGGATGTTCCTCTGCGAAAGCCCCTCACATTTTGGTCCATGCAACATACCAGCACGGGGAAGACCTCAGAAAGTGGAAGAGGATCACTCCAGGTGCCCTTTGCTGCAGCAATGTGGTTTCCTGTTTCTGAGGGCTCTGAGAAACTATTATACTTACGTATTTTTTAATCATTTTATGGGGGGTTCATACAACTCTTATCACAATCCATACACAGATCAATTGTGTAAAGCACATTTGTACATTCATTGCCCTCATCATTCTCAAAACATTTGC
>NW_022111324.1:89687102-89688218 GCF_000313985.2 Echinops telfairi
GGGCACTCTGCTGGTGCTTCTGCCAGCCAAGAAGGAAGCTGGTCAGGCCCCCTAGCATGAATGAGCACACTCTGCTGGTTAAGGAAGTCATAGGGTTGGGGAGGGGGATGCTGGTGGGGGCAACTCCCAGTCCAGTATGGAGATCTTGCAGGCCTAGATGGCAGGCCTAAAAGGCTGCCTGCTCATGAACGGATTTTCTGCCTACCCAGGGGGCAGCTGGGGACAAGTAATCTGGTCCTGGGACCAATTCCTGCTCACCCAGAAATCCTTAAGGTGAGGTATCTATCCAGCATTGTGAGTTCTGCAGGGCTCAGAAGGTAAAGCTCCTGCCTCCAAACACACTGTGCAGTGCACTGAGTGCCCCATCCAGGAGGCCAAACATTCCACCACAGGCGGAGCAAGTGCTGTGCAGGGACAGGTGGAGGCGTGGGGGGATGTCAATGGCCACCAGGTAGGTTAGGGCGGAGGATGACCACAGTTCTGGTCATTAGGAGGTTATGGGGAACTCAGAAGATCACACTTTTCTGATTGACACACACCTGTGTGGGGGGTGCTTGTTTGGTCCTGAATGAGTATAACTCATTATCGGGTCGACACACTGAAGGTGCCCTGCTGGCAAAATCTCAGCACGGCTGCGTTTTGTCAGGCCAGCCGACAATTCACCTGTGCAGTCTGTCCCCTTCGCTCCAGCGTCTGCTGAGTATTGGGTCGACTTCCTGATCTGTTCCTCTAAAGCTTGAGGTTACAGGATTGTCACTCATGGCTATTTTCATGGGGCTCTGGGTCTTTGCTGTCCAGGGTCTAAGTACTCTGTCTGTCCGTCTACCTTTGTGCTGAACTGTCCTCAAGATGATGTTTTAAAATATGTTCATCTTGTTTCCTGAATCAATAGTTTCTTCCATTCAAATTCTGAAGCAGAAATTTATTGCGTGGATATATGACAATGCATCTATCTATGTGTCTTTACATAGGGCCTTAGTTTATTCCCAGTGTGGGGTTATTATAAATAAAGGTTCTTTTAATCAAGTAATGATAAAGGTCAATGTTTGTTGCAAGGGCCCTTGACGTCAACCAGTGGAAAACAGGCTAAAGGAAGTCATTGGCTCAGAGATTCCA
>NW_022111324.1:89688517-89715207 GCF_000313985.2 Echinops telfairi
ACTTAGGGAGCAACAAGTAAGGTAGCTCTGGCCCTTGGGGAAAACTTTACCCTGACAGGACCCTATGACAGGCCATCTGGGCTTGGGAAAATCAAAGGATTAAAACCGATAGAGCCTACTGTTTCCATCATGCTTTCCTTTCCCCGGAGCCTGGGAGTGGGAGGGGACAAACCGGGATCATGCTTTCTGCAAACTCAAGAGGGCAGGGGAAGAGAGGGGATGGCTTTCCTACCATAGTTTCCAGATCAAAACTTTTACTTTATATCTAGGAGTGATTGGGCATGTGCTTACATCTGTGCATATGGATAAAAAAATGGGTGGGGGAAGCAAACTTTTCAGTTGGGACTCAGTGTTAGTGCCCTGGAGCATGGAGTTAGGGGATCTCGACTCTTCTATCATTTTTTCAAAACCATGAGATGCTCGTGAATGCTCCTGAGAAGCTCCCTTCACTTCCTGAGCTTCAGCTGCTTCCTCCACGCATGGGAATGACGAGACAAGCCAAACCTGCCCCAGAAATCACCATGGTGATTAAATGCAAGGAAACATCAGAAAGCAGAAGGCTCTTGAAATGGTTTAAATACTTATTTTGTGAAATTAACATAGGGAAATTCATCAGACTGATTGCTTGCGCAAAGAGACTGAATCAGTATAACACAATTTAGAAGAACTACGAACATATGGTGAATACCACCCCTTTCATGGAACAAAGATGAATAAACAAATGCCACAGAAGCACAAACTTACCTTGGGTCCTGACGCCATCTCCGCAGCTTTTCAAAGACAGCTCTTCTTGGAAAGTCCCTTTTAATGGAATCTGCGTTCCGCTGAATCTAAGGTACAGTTAACATAAATGCAGTGTGTTATACACATATTAGAAAGAAGGCTAGAGCTGGCAATACAGCCAAGAAAAAATCAGAATTGGACTCTCACAAAAGGGTTATAGCCACTGGCTGAGTTACGGGACTGTCTAAAAACGGAAAGGAAATAATGCATCTCACACCAGAGAAAGGGATCACTGTGAAAGACACTACTGTTTTTCGTTTTTTTCAGGGGAGAGTGCACACACAGTTCCCCACTACCACAAATTATGCAGTCGAGTTCCCCACGTTTCAAATAGTCATGGGGCTCGGCAATTGCTTTCTCCAGGCTTGTCATTTTGCAGATAAGGAAACCGAGTCCTGGAGAGTTTTATTTATCTGCACATGGTGAAGTAGCTAATTGGAAGAGAAGCTGGAATTTAAAACCCGGTTCTTCCAATGTTGGAGGTAATGATGGCTTCCTGAAAAGTATCTTAATTAAACTCACTTGCAAGATTTTACTGTATGCCCAGACTAGAGCTCCCTCCTACCCCCACTCAGCAAGGTCTCAACAAAGCATGTGTCTTAGTGCGGAAAAGGTCTATTGATTTGAAGCTATGCAATTAATTGAGGAAGACCAATGCGAAGAGGAAAATGACTCCCACCCTCAGTCAGGAGGGCTTGAAAAGAAAATGAAGAGTGAATGAAACAATCAAACAAATAGTATAACTGTGAAGCCTTGGGAGGAATTTACACCATTAAATGTTTTCTTAAGGAGGCAAAAAAAGCTTTGCATCAGCAAACTAAATTAAAAACCCTTGAAGGATAACAATGAGAGGAGAGGAAAGTGAAGGGAAAGAGGGGAAAAGAAGGAAGCAAGAACAAGTGAAAGAAAGCCCAAGACAAAGGAATGACTCCCGAGGAAAGGACATGGGGACGAGGGCCCTGGAAAGCGGGAACAATAGGCCAGAGACAGCAGGCGGAAGGGAGGAAGAAGGCAAAGTGAACATTAAATGAACCACACCTTGGCAGGCAAAGCGAGAAAGAGGCTTCACAGCTCCCCAGAAAGCAATTTGTGACAAGGTGCATGCTAATAAGACTTTGCTTCTGTATCCATTATTCATGACTTGGTGTTACTAGAAGTGTCCTCCTGCAGAAAACACAACTGCGAGGGAGATGATAAGGCTGTTAGGCTGGGCCATTTCCAGCTGTTTACACCCCAGTGACCCTCTAAGCAGTCCCTGATACCCATCAGACAGAAATGAAAGGAGCCTCCTTGGTGAGGGCAGTTAAAAATGGAAAGTGGAGCCGGCTGAGAGTGAAGGATGACCATGGGGTCATATACCTTTTGGGAGTAAGTGTGTGTGTGTGTGTGTGCGCGCGTGTGCATGTCTTCCAGTGTATTCCTTTGTGCTCTCATGATAATGAGAGATAACATAAAAGGAAACAAAACCCACCTGAAAATAAAAGCATCACTGAAAAGGAGTAATGATTGAGAAACAGGCTTTAGTTGAGGATTGGGATGGAGACTTAGAATAGTGATATTAAAATCTGAAATCTGGTCTCTTTTACTTCTCTTTGCATCTCCACAATAGTCGTTAGATGAAAGGGAAAAGGAATGTTGTGACTATGATAACTATTTGCCAGGAAAACAATCGAGGAAGATTTCGGTCAATATATTTTGATAGAAAGGAAGCTCACATGGGTTGGTAAACCAAAACCAAACTTCTTTTTGCCCAGTCAGTCCTGATTCATGATGATCCCACGTGTTACAAAGTGGAAACGAGACACAGAAGGTTTTCTCAATCGTAATCTCTACAGAAGCTGATTCCCACGCCTTCCTGCCATGATTCCGCTAGATGGGTTTGAACCACCACCCTTTAGATGGACAGTCAAGCGCCAAGTCAGGACCTTTCTCGTCATGTAAGGAATAGGTTATTTAACAACGAAGATTTTTTGTGAATTTTTCTTCCTTGGCTACCATCCCAAACACAACAATCTTCTCTCAGGGGACTGACTGTACATCCAGCTACATTCAGCCAATCAGGACTGCACACTCTAGTGGCTGCTCACATGCTTAGTCCTGCACACTCGGCTTTGGTGGGAGGTGGGGATACTGAACATCCTGTTTTCATCATTGTCATGAACCTCTGAACAGTCAGAGCTATCCATTGGCTCTTGAGAGGTGGCGGGACAACCTATAGATATTTTCTGTTTGTTAGAAGATATACGAGGAGCCCTGGTAGCACAATGGAATGCGCATTGGACGGCTAACTGACAAGTCAAACCTACCAGCCACTGCAGTCTCTCTGGGTGGGAAAGATGAAGCTGTCACTCCTGTAAAGATTTACCATCTCAGAAACCCTCTACAGATATCACGGTGCATCAGAATTGACTCAATGACAGCAGGTGTTTAAGAGGTACATGCCTGACTTAGATATGGTTTAGACTGATTTTACTTTCCCCACCAAGGGTTTTAAATAACCTAAAATCTCAACGTTCAATTTCTTTTACCTCGCAGTCTACTTTTGCAGATTTTGGTTTGAATTTGTTGTCCTTGCCCATCAGCCCATTCACACCAGACTGTTGCCCCACTCCTGTCCGATGAAGGAGTTTGTTACCTTTTCAATAAACTAAACAATGTTTGATAAATATGACACGTGAGTAAGACCAATATGCTGCACTGATTTTATACATATTTATATGAATCTGTGTCTGGACCCTAGCTTTTCTGTATGAAGGGCTCCAAATTATTAGGCCACCTGCTTAACCTACTAAAGAAGCAGCTATGTCAAAGAGTGAGGAACCATGATTACCACCACTGGCTGCATCCAGGTTATTGGCCACATAAATTACCAAGCAAAATCACTGCCTTTATCTTGGGCTAAAGAAATCATTTTCCCTCTCCAGGCATTGCTCTGACAGGAGACCACAGAGGACACCTTGCTGAGAGTGGGTTTCTTTATGTGGTCTTGGTCTAGCCACCCATCCCTTGTCACCCCATTGTTGGGAGAGAAGTCAGATCTCACCGGCTATAAAGGAGGATCCATGCAGCTGTGCTGTGTCACCTAGGCAGCTCCAGGAACTCCGGCAGAAAGCCCTGTCCCCGTCAACTTACCACAGCCCTTGCAGAAGCAGTCTGACTGTGCTGCTGCTGCTGAGGCTCCGGTGTGATTCCAATTGTGCCTCTACACCAGCAGACAGTAGTCAGCATGTATTGTGAAACAGGCACCAGGCTGGGTGCTATATGGTATTTTCAAGAGTGAATTATTATGCTAGCACCTAATCACTAATCACTCTACAAGAAACCTCATATAATCCTTCCAGCATCCTTCATGGCAGGTATCATTGTCCACATGTCACAGTCGAAGCAATGGGGTCAGAAGGAGTGACTGAAATTCAGAGAGAAGGTGTCAAATCTAGTGATTACCTCAGAGTGTCTGCTCCCAAGTCACAGCCCCTAATAGCAGAGATACTTCACACACATACACAAATTCACACTCTCCCTGAAATCGGACATATTAGATACACCAAATATATCAAAAGGCCTGACAGTTCCAGTGCAGAGGAGTCGGGCCATACGCTGGACTAGGTGAACTGGGTTGAGCAGCACAAAGTGGGTGAGGTGGAGTAAGTCTGGATATGGGCTTATGGTCTCAATGAACAGAGATGGAATCTCAAGAAGTCCCTCTTAGTGGGCATGTGGAAATCATAAACGATGGGTGCTCTACTTGCTTTCAGTTGTGCAGCAGAAGGAAGTGACCACTGATCAATGAATGTTATAGTGACAGAACTCTGACATTGCTAATTTTGAGGGTGGGCACATGCCCACCCAAAGCTCTTCACTCTGATGAGGAGCATGACTCCTGACCTGGCATCACCTTGACCTAAGGATCCCCTTTCATCTCCTCTACCCCCACTCAGCTGTGTCCTGCTCTCTTCTTGTCACCTGGTCACTGCCCAACACTAAACAAATGACCCACCCCAGCTCACTCCTCTAGAAACCAGATTTGGCACAGCCTCCTCATTTCAGATTGATTGAAAGAACAGTGGATTGGGCAGTGTTTTAGTCTGGGTACTTTAGAGAAACAAATCCACAGAAACTCATGTATAAGAGAGAGTTGTATATAAAGGGTAAGTGCACATCAAGAAAACATGCCAACCCAGTGCTGCTCAAGCCCACAAGTTCAACATTAACCCATATGTCCAACACCAATCCACAAAGTCCTCTTCCATCTTACAAAACACACACTATGACGCCGACTCCAGGAGGAAAGCCGAGTCAGTGAACGTGTAAGCATCTCAGCGCTGGCAGGGGTCTCCACACGGTTGCTCCAGCACTCAGGGCTACATCGGGGTAGGTCCATGTGACTCCTCCTCAGGAATGTCTTGCAGGAAGTCAGCCTTGCCAGCTGAAGCAGGGAACTGGCTAAGGCAGCTGCACCCTGGTCCAACCATCAGAAAGCAAGAGACCCGAGAACTAGAAAGGCGAGACTCACCAAGCCATTTATCTCCCTGCTCTTCAATTAACCCCACGTGTGTTTATCGACCAGGTTGGCACAATAAACTAACGACCTCAGGCAGCAAAGGCCATAGTATGCCATTAGATCAGCCACCAGTTATTTGTTGGATGCTGAGCCTCAAATTGCTATTCAGACAGCACTCTGGTTCTAATCATCTAATAAAATATGTTTTAACATCTTTGTGCAGTACAAAGTTCGATTAACCTTCAAGATCCCAGCTATAGGAGGGCTTGAGTTAAAGAGTTGGAACTGTGAGTCAGAGGGGGGAAGAAGAAGGAAACTGAGAACGCTGCCAAGAGGCAAGCAAAGAACCAAGGGCAAACCAAACAGGAAACTGAGATCTCAAATACAGCCAGTCACAGAGAAAACTAGAACAGAACATTCCAGCATTGGTTAGGTGTCATTTACACCCAGCTCTTCTCAATACAGAGGAAAACATATAGGCTACTACAATCAAAGCCTCTGGCTTCTGTGCTGTGAGTGTGGTCATTGGATGATGTCATGCCTACTTGAATTTGTCTGAAAGCATAGGTGATGGTGCCTCCTGGGAAGAGTGACCTTCATATAAGGGAAAAATGAGAATCTTCCTTCTCACTCTCTGCTCCTCCCTTCTTGCTTGCTGGGACCCTGTCTGCCAGCAAAGGTGGCTTCAAGTGGGCCACTCAACCCTGAGAGCTGTTGGCATCCCGCCATATTTCCACCGACCTTGGTCCATGGGATCCTGCACCCATCTGTTTGCAATCTCCCTGCCTCCTGCTTCATCTTTCGGAATCATCGGTCGGCAATGATGTGACTCTATGTGATAGTATGTAATACCCTAGCTAATAATCAGACCTCTGTGCCTTCTTGATGTAAAGCTGCTTCTTGATATAAAGCTGTTTCTTATACGTAGCCTAACACAGAGAGTAAGCATCTGCCGGCATTCCAAATTAAAACCCAAGCTGGACTTCTTTCACCTGCTTACATGCCTGTGTTAAGATAGATTATGTATAGCCAAAGCCACTTACATGCCTCAAAAAAAAAAAAAAGAAAGAAAAAGAAGATAATTGATTACGTTCTTTTAGTTCTAGCTTCTACGGTATCTAAGTGATTTTTGAAAGAGAACTTCTATGTCTGTGTTTTAGATTTTCTGTAGAAGTTCAGCCATCGTAAAGTAATTCTACTTCCATTTTACAGGTTAGAAAACTTGTCTGGGTTGGCCTGATCAGACAACTACAGCATCATAAGACCAGATTTTTGTTCCTAGGAAGCCCTATATTTTTAACACAATGTACCTAACAAGATTATTTTCTTTTATTATTCAATAGAAAGTAGTACGACTTAACTCAGGAGAAAGAATACATATTAACTTCAAAAACCAAAAAAAAAGGAAGAATAAAAGATAAATTCATCCAATCTAATAAAACTTTTTGAGCAATTGTCCTTAGGGTACCATTTGGGTATTTACTCCAATGACAGATCATGACTAGAGTCTGAATTGATGAAAGAGAATCCCATAAAAACTCAAATCCAATTTTCACTGGGAAAAAAAGTGTATACAATCGTGTTTGTTCAGCATCTCCATGGCGTGAGAGGGACTGAACAAGGGAATGTCCTCAGCGAGAAAGTCTTTTAAAGCATATTCTTCCAAGGCCAGGGTCTTTGGCATCCACGGGAATCATGCAGCAGTAAGTGTGGGAAAGGCACACAAGCAGAAGCATCGAGGGTGCATTTACTGTTAGGAAAGCATGTGTTCTTCAGAGCAAGGTCAAGTCTGTAGTCAGATCATCTGTGAAAAATCAAGGCCAGCCTTCATGCAATCTGATTGGCCCCTGCTCAGTTGTCTGACAGAAAATGACGACGCTATGCAGTGCCTGAACCAGGACACTTGCAAACGTTGCTTCTTACTCCTCTCGGGAGAATGAATATTACAGCCTGTATTTCCAAGTTCCACAGAGTTAACAACTAGCATTTCTATTCTGACTGCTACTCACGGAGAGCATTTTCTGTCTTTGGTATTCTCAAATTAACTCTATGTGCCAAGCATTCTGGTAAGCACTGTGCATATAAGTCAGCTTTATAATCACATATGATAGAGATTTTATACTAGCCCCATTTTATAGTCAGAAGAGTGGAAATGTGGTGATTTAAAAAATGTTCAAGGTCACTTGCCTACCTAGTACTATAACAGAAATTGAAACAGGATCTGTCTGTCTGGCTTCAACGCCTGTGTTCTAAATCACTCGATTTTTCTGTCTATCTGAGAACAGAGAGGCTCAGAGAAGTATAGACTCCTTCTTACATCTGTGAAGGAAAGCAAAAGGCGGGCTCAGGTGTTCTGCCTTATGCCATTAATTTTAGCCCACCATTCTCAGCAAAGCAGTGTGCACATCATGAATGTGGAGCAAACATACAACTATTGTAGGCTTCTCAAAGGCACCCTGTTCCCCACAATGCCCACCTGGACATGTTCCCTGCATGCAGCCAGAGGGGCCATCCTAACACCTGAGTCATATGATAGCTCTCCTTTTCTCCAGTAGCCAGTGTCCTTGCAGAGTCTCCCAGGATCCCGATGAGCTGGCCCATAGCCATTTCTGTGGCTTCATCTCCCTCTCTTCTCTATTCCCCCTGCTCCAGTCAGACCTCCTGGCCCAGTCATGCTCAAACACAGGCCCATTTTCACAACCTCGTCACTTCCTGTTGTGTCTTCCCAGCACACTACTCCCACAAATTTCTGTTGGCTATTCCTCCACCTTCTTCAAGTCTCCGAGCTTTCCTTGAATTGTAAACAAAAACAAAACACCTCGCGGCTATCAAGTACTAATTGTGACCCCGAATCACAGAATCTAACTACCCCTATGGGTTTCCAAAACTGTAATTTTCCCAGAGTAAAAAGCCTCCTCTTTCTCCCCTGGGAAGACTGTGGTTTCAGATTGCTGACCTTGAGTTTAACAGCCCGGGGAGTAACCGCCACACCGCCAGGGCTCCCCTTTGAGAGAAGCTGTTCCGAACTTCCCATGACTCTCCATACCATTTTGTTTGGTTTTGTTTTTTCGCTTTGGCTCTGCCAGGTTCCCCCTCTCCCGGGACCGCTGGCAACCCCCCCACCCCCACCCCACCCCCCGAGCGAACCCAGCCCACTGAGCCACGCTCGCCCCAGAGTCCCCAGAAGAGTTGTTCCCCAGGCTTCCTCTACAAGGCAACGTGTGCCCAACGCCGACTCTCCATATCTTTAACCATTCATTTTTTTATATGATTTATTGGCACCTGACATGATGGATTTACTTGTTTATTGTCTGTCTTACCCCTCTTCTATATAAGTTCCTGGAGTGCAAGATTTAGTCTAGTGTTTGTTTTTTCACTGAAATACTGATTTACCTAAAATAATATTGACACCCACAATGGACTTTCAAAAAGCTAATGAAAAAATAAAATGAAAAGATAAAAATGAAAATGTAAGCTGTAGTTTTCACCATGAGCTCAAATAAGATCAAGACATTTGTTAGTCTGTCTGTAAAGAATTGGAAGTCCTAGAAATTTAACCACGTCAATGCAGTCTTTTTCATATTATCAAGTTTATTTTAATGGGAAAAAAATCTTAATGCATTCATAGTTTTCTTCATAATCTTTTATGCATTTCCCATTAACTTTTTGAAGACTCTTGATAGTTGGTATTTGATAAATGTTGGTCAAACTAATAAACGAGCAATAGTCCAGAGCAGAATGTCAGTAATTACTGTGTGTATACACATTGACAATGATAAACATAGAAGTTATAAAAAGTTAATAACATGTAATTATCTTCTATTTTAATTTTCCACAAATTTTATATATATCATATATAATCTGATGTATTAGTTCCATTTATCATTTGATATGATTACTAGTAAAGTATGTAAAAGACACTGCTATATTTTATTTTCAATGGCAATTTTATAACCATGCATAAAGTTAAAATCGGAAGGAACAAAGTTGAGAACACATCCATTTTTTGTTGTTTTTTTATAATAGATTTCTTATTTTTTCTTAATTTCATTATTATTCTAACAGTTTTATTGACATGTAATTTACATATCATGTAATTCACTGGTATAAATATATCATATTGATAAATGTTGGTCATTTATATATATTATATAATTAAGAATTGCACAATCATCGCAATAAATTTTAGCACCTGTTCTTCATTGTTATACCTTATACTCATTGTTATTAGCTCATTTTTCCCTCACCCTCCCCTGGTAGATCCTTAAGAAACTATTAATCTAGTTACTATCCCTATAGATTTACCTGTCTTGTATCTTATATAAAGGCAACCATACCAAGAAAGAGCCTAGCAACGGCAGGACCATCTTGAAGGTCACATCCAAGATAGCTGTCAGAAGTGGCAGAGGGTATGGAGACCACATACATGAGAGAATGTGGCACTGGGACTCAGAGGAGTCCTGCTGAGACTCTGAGACTCCGGGGCACCTTCCTCCCACCTAGCTCAGGACTGTGGAACTGTGAGACAAAGCAATCATTCACTGCTTTCAATAAGAGAACATCCAGGACCCTGGTGGTGTTTTCATTCAAGAGAAATTGCTCTTGATTTTATTTACTGGCTTTTTCTGTATGTGGAATCTATGAAGCATGTGACAAAAGTTTCCTAATTTCTCTTTGGTAAATCTGCTGCACAAGAGCTCTTTGGAGTATTGAATGGGAAGGAAACTACTTTGGGGACTATGGTGTGCCAGGATCAAAGCCATGGTATTTTCAGTGGTCTCATACGCACTTGAACGTTGGACATTGAATAAGGAGGACTGAAGAGGAATCGCTGTGATGTGTTTGAATTGTTGTGCTAGCAAAGAATATCAAAAGTCCCCCGGGCTGCTGAAAGGACAAACCAATCTGCCTTGGAGGAAGTACGGCCGGAGTGTTCCTTTGGAGACAAGAGCGGCAAGACTTTTTCTCATGTACTTTGGACATGTTGTCAGGAGAGACCAGGCCCTGAAGAAGGACCTCATGCTTGGTAAAGTAGAGGGGCAGAGAAAACGAGGGAGGCTTTCAGCGGGATGGACGGACACAGTGGCGACCACGAGGGACTCCAGCATGGGAAGAGTAGGGATAGTGGGGTCGGACGGGGACGTGTTTCGTTCTGTTGTGCATAGGGTTGCTTATGGGTTGGAACCACCTGAATGGCACCTAACAACAACACATACCACCAAGAATCTCTAAAAGCTTGATCACGGGACCGCCAGAGAGAAACAGTAGATGCATCAAGTCTCAAAACAAAAGGAGGCTCCCACTTTTGCACTCGTTAGAAACAAATTGAGCCAGAGGAGTGAGTGGATGATCGGAAAATGTTGTCCTGGACTGTTCCTTGCTGTTGGATTACGCTGATTCGCTTTGCGTGGGGGACCTTTCTATTTTACATAGGTGCTCACTTGGTATGAGATCCTGACAATGCTGAACACTGTAACTGCGACCTGTCACAGATTCTGGCAACGCTTGAACACTTAAAATTGCCGAATGAAGATTTGAGGCGAATTGAGATTTGAACCGATTCTCTTCTGACACCAAAAGGCCCCATCGATCAGGGGCTGGCTGGCTGCGGGAAGGGTGTATGTTTTAGAGTTCAGTTTGTAGAAGCCAAACAACAGATTGATAATTTCCAGAAACAAACCAAAATTAACCTTGGGAAAGATCATGAAACCCTGATGAAGAGAATTAAAAAAGCTAAGAAGCTCTGTTTTTCCCTACAGGGTGAATTGAAGAAATTACAGAACTTAGAAGGAAGTGAACTCCAAAGACAAGAATTGGAACATCATGAAAGGTATGTAATGCTGGACCTCTACTACCTTAATCAAACAGGTGGAGGAGGTGATCGTCGAGAAAAAGAAGCCAAAGATCAAGTGAGATAGTCTAGAGGAGAATATCCTATCTTCAAAGTCCCAAGGACTGCAGCAAAGCCAAGCAGCTAGTGTGGACTAATAACAAAGAGAGCCCTGGTGGTGTAATGGTTATGCATTGTACTTCAGCCTGCAAGATTGGCAGTTCAAAACCACCCACAGCTGCCTGGAAGAAAGACAGTGCTTTCTACTCACATAAACAGTTACAGTCTCAGAAACCCATAGCGGGGTCCCTAAGAGTCGATGGTGGCGAGCTTGTTCTTTGCTTTTGGTGGCTGTATGATTACACATGGCACCCAAGAAACACTCATCTTGGAATCTCAGAATTGGCCTTATGCTACTGGTGCACGGGACACTGTATTTAGACTTGTAAGTGAGAAATGCATAGCTAGATCTGCCACCTCCCATGGCCACTAGTCAAGTGAAGTGAAGAACAAAAATATTCAGGTAGTCATGCCCCCCTTGTAGACAGTCTTTATTTCTGTCCAACATATTTACCTGGCTGTCCCAGAAGACCTTGCAGATTGACTCATTCGAGTCCACGGTGATCCTGTAGTGTGGTAGGTGTCCCAGTTTGTCAATTACTTGGTCTGCCCACAACCTTGGCTAGAAAAGAAAATAGAAGTGGCCTTCCATCCCATTGAGGTATACATGCTGCATGTTGAAGAACATTTTCAGCGTCCCACAGCAGGATCCAAGTGGACAAAAAACAAAAAGAAAGAAAAGAATATATTTGGCCACACATGACCTTTATTAAAGTACCACTATCTCTTGGTCAGTTGGACTGGACAATATATAGAAAATTCCCTTCAGGGTGTAATCCTGGATATACACTTTCTTTCCCAAGCAGACTTACTAGTGTGTACTTTTTCTTCCCAGGCCTGTCAAAATGCAAATACATCATGGAAATCCAAATTTCCATTCTTTGGATGACATCTACTAGTGGGCAAGCCGAATGCCCATAACTAGATTGCCATTTAGCCTCACCAGCCTTGAACTGCAGATGAAATCCCCATGGAGTCTAGAAATATTATCAGTGTGGCTGGAAATCATTGCAATGGCTATTCTAGAGGAGTCCATAGGAAACCAGGAAGTATAGACCTATAACACTCCTACAAAGCTCCAGAGAAGATAGAAACAGTCAAGTATCCTATATAACCCAAGGCAGAAATCAAAAACTCACATGGGAAAATGCAAACCACCAAACCCAGTTCAAATCATTTGAGATGAACAGTAGAGCAAGAAGTCCCGGACCTAACAGTGTATGGTTAAATGATACATCCTCAGAATCAATACTAACGGAAAACAGACTGATGCCTCATTAGTAGAATTCTTCTTTAACAACGGCGGCCGTGCCATCAAACCCATGCACAGTTCAATAATGTACTCACATATGATATGCAAACAGGTTGTTTTCTATTTTCCCCCTTCTTTCAATGTTATGTACCCATGAAATAAACACTGTCACAACTGCATAATTTAAGTGACACAGATACATTTTTTGTGAGACTTCACATATGATGCCTACATGTGAGAGACCTACGTAAGCCAATGAAAAGACTCAAATAGCTCCCTACTGTTGAGATTAACCAGTGGTGGAGATGTGACTACTAAGTTCTGTGGGGGTAATGTGACCATGATGAACAATCAAGAGATTCAGAATGAGAAAGGCTATTTTTTCCTTTATAAGGTGGTCTGGATTTTTTTTTTTTAAGTAATTGCATCAGTTCATCCCATGTCAGACACCAGAAAATAAAATATTCATCCTCCATTAGGAACTTTAGAAAATCATGTCATGGACAGATTCCTTTATTACTTAACATTTCTGGAAATGGTCTTTGATAACAACAACAACAACATTTTAAGAGGGGGAAAAATCCCTAACAAAAAAACAAATTACAACGCAGAAAAACTGCTCTCCAAAAGAAAGCAGAAAATAATCTAACAAGAATAAATTAAGAATGAGTCACAAGGGAAAACAAATGATAAGTTGGTACATTTTAATCTAACTATTTCTTCATTAATCCTCTTTCCAATGCCCTCTGTCTGAGGGCAAGGCTATCTAGATGCCTGGACAATGGTCTGGAGTGGTTCAATGGAGGCGTAATCCACATGAGGACTCTGCAGATGGATTTTTGAGACTTGTTATCCATAGCCTTCTGAGTGGGTGCTCAGAATTTAACATCTGTACAAATCTCTTCTCTTATCTTGGATCTTATTATTTACAAACCATGGATCACACAGGTTAGTGTGCTTCTTCCTTGTGGATTTAGCTAACACCTCACTTAGACAGGGGTTTGCTTTAAGACCAGCTTCTAAGACACCAGATGCTATTCTTTCAGATAGCTGGGTGTCATCTGCCTTCTTCCCCACATGGCTAAGGATCAACTCTCTTGAGTGATCTCTTCATGAGTCTAAGTATTGAGCAGGGCCACATCATAAGAACTATTGTTTTTAAGTTAAGG
This sequence comes from Echinops telfairi, assembly GCF_000313985.2. Lineage (NCBI taxonomy): Eukaryota > Metazoa > Chordata > Mammalia > Afrosoricida > Tenrecidae > Echinops > Echinops telfairi. The sequence goes on from NW_022111324.1 coordinate 89,702,173, forward strand.
CTATGTTTAAGGGGGAGCTCAAGCACCATTCATGTATCCAAAGTTCATATGTACCCTTTTTCTACTTTAGTGCCAGCATTATCAGCTGTTTTCAAAAGCAAGAGGCTCAATCCTATTTTTAAAAGCAAGAGGTTCAATGACTTCTAAATCCATGACCTTGGGAGAATGGTCCTCCTCTTCTTCTCTAAGGTGTTACATCTTTAATTCAAAATGAATATCACTTCCATTCATCTGCAACAAGTGTTTGAGGTAAAGTTCAATTCACTCAGTGTGTCTTACCAATGAGATCTCTCTGATATGGCCTATATACACCTCAAGAAATCAAAATCTAAAATTCAGATAGCCTATAGTATGGGCCTGGGTCACCAAGGACTGTATGGATTGAAAAGAATCTCGGTTTAAAATACGTGATTAGCCATATATGTAGGATAGATTGTTCTCTTGGGAGGGCCATAGAAGCTATGTTCAGCATTTTCCCCAAAGGCAAGCCACTTCCCACCACTTGCTCTAACGGAAGTTAAGTCATCTTCTGAGAGACAGTCACGTCCTCCCCTCTTCCTGGTCACGAATCTTCACTAAAGTGCACTGAACACCACTGTAGGAGTACCCGCCCAACTAGGGTGACCATATGGTATTGCCACATGGCATGGACTATTCAATCCTCTACCACCACCACCCCTTAATTAGAAACTGCCCCCAGCTGAGATGAGGCCTCCCATGCAGAAGTGCTCTTTATGAAAGGAACACATTAGCTGTTGATGAAGGCAGCAAAGGAGTCCTATTGCCAGTAGTAACCATGAGGCTCAGTTTGCCTTGGCCACTATCTATGGGCTCTTCTAAGAAGTTTCCCAAACTGAGGGGGAGGTACATGTAAGGTGGCTGGGGAACACACAGTTGGGAGGACTGGAGAAAAAGACTAGACATTCTTCTATTCTTAACGGTCACTCCTAATTCATTCATTGCCTATAAAATAACCCACAAATTATTTCAAGGAAACTCAAACTCATAGCCTTATAATTATCACGGAGTTCAGAACTCTGACCTAACCACCAGGTGAGCAGGTATACTGATATCTAACTTAAGCCTAGGAGATTCAAATTAGAGGATGAATTATACTTAAAATTCAGTCTATAGTTCTTTCTCATGTCCTTTGTGTCTTAACCTTAATTTTCAGTGTCCCCTGATCAGATATCCCAGGGTACTGCCAGCCCAGGTATCTTCTTGCCTTTTTTTTTTTTTTAATTGCTTTTTATTTATTTATTTATTTTGTTTTGTTTTGTTTTGTTTTGTGTTTTTTTTTAAAACATTTTATTAGGGGCTCATACAACTGTCATCCCAATCCATACACACATCAATTGTGTAAAGCGCATTTGTACATCGTTTCTCAAAACATTTTCTCTCCACTCAAACCCCCGACATTAGGTCCTCATTTTCCCCCTCCCTCCCCGCTCCCCTCTCCCTCTCTTCTTGCCTTTTATAGCCTTTTATTAATGATTGAAGGAAAGCCAAATAAATATGACCTCATTTTCTTTTCTTTTATATTATTGTCCTGATAATCATGCTCTCACAGACATACAGCATCAGAAGTCCCGAGAAGGTGGGGTTCATAATACATTTGTTGGTTGTTACCATAGACTAAATACATCATTTAGACAGAGGCCACCCTTCTCCTCCCATCATTTTTCCTTCACTATACACAAAAGTGCTTCTAAAACAAAGCAACCCACCTCAATAATACAAGATAAAAATATTGAGATGAAAGTTTCAATCAATCTGGAACTTTTCATATAAAAGTCAATTATATTGTTTTTAAAACTGATTTCATAAAATATCTTAAACAGTTTTAAAATATAAGATTAAGTCCTATGGTCAAGAATTGGAGCACTTTAAGAGCTTCTGTAAGACTTTATGCCAGATGAGTTTATGAGGTCAAATAATTGCAAACAGAAATGAGAAAAATCACAAGTTCAATTGTATCTAAACAAAAAGCTGCTACACTATGTGAAAGGAAAATAGAAAGCTACCTCTTTATGTCTGGAAAAAAAATCTCTGTAGTGTTAATGATTTTAGCAATTAGCCAGTTCAAGGGAAGAACTCATTTAAGTTCGAACAAATTCCCCACCTCAAACTTGTCCTCTCTTCTCTGTTCCCAATGCGAATTACTTTCTTCTCTCTCCAGTTCTCTACCTGTGGCTTTCCTAATTCATTCAGCCTAAGCTTCTCTTGAAGACTGCCTCGCCTCGGTTCTCCTGGAGGTAGCTACTCACCTGTCCACTTTGCAGCTCCTCCATCCCATGCTGCTTTTCCATGTTCCTGGCTTCCTGTCAATGACAAGCGTTCACAAAGAGCCACTAGTTCAATGAACACACTTTAGATATTCCTCAGCTAGAGACAGCATCACTCAAAACTAAACTCCACAGAAATCTAGGAATAGAAGCCAATGCCTTCTTAGTTCCAGGTTCATTAAGCACATACTGGATCTAAATGGAATGTTTCCAACAATTCAATCTCCATTGAAGAGAAGTTGCTGGAAGCTGATTTGAAGGGAAAATTCAAAGATATGTTCAACAGACATACATCCTTTGCCTCCCTGGTAACTCTTCACGGATCTCCTCAGTATGAGCTGAAACAGAATGTGGGTACACTCTGGGATGCTGCCAGCGGCTACCATTCCAATACATAACCGAATGCTACACGACCTTCTCCTCACCCTAACTCGATAGCATGCAAGGCTGGCTATGAGCTTCCTTTCAGTTCTTATCAGCCGGTCTCCAGCTGTGTGCTGTGGCACCCTCATGGGCACATTATGGCAAAATGCATAAGGTTTTTTTACAGTAAAAGGAAAAGAAGAAACTAAGCCAAATTTCCAGATATTTCAGCCAACTTCTGCTCCCACATCCCACAACCAAGTATTCTAGCCTACCTTCCCTGCAGCCACAGCTAGAGAAAGTGATGTGGGGCAGATTCTTTTAAAAGGACAGGGGAAAAAGTAGAAACCCACCTTAAACACACACACACACACACACACACACACACCACACAGCCCCAGGCGGCCCCCCCCCCCCTTCTTGGGAGATAGCTTTCCATTTTCCTGATTGGCTACCTTCTTCAAGTGTGTTTAGGTCAGTTTACCAATTGCAACCTATAAACCATCTCCCAATAACCTATAAGCAAGTAAGAAATTTCTTTAAAAAACGAGTTGTCACAGCATCATTTTGATGCATGGCTGAGTCCTGTGTGTCAGACTGAATCTGTGCTCCACAGAGTTCTCAATGGCTGAGAGCTTTCGGAAAGGGTATCGGGACTTTCCTCTGAGAGACGCTGGTTAGATTTTAACTGCCTACCTTCACATTAGAAACCGAGCATTTATCAGTGTGCACCACCCACAGCAACCAAGCAGTTTCTACCATCTATTTTTAATCACTATTATTCCTCACCTGGATTATGGCCTTTGCATTCCCCAATCCTTTCTGTCTCCCACCTTATTTCTCCTTCAACCTGGTTTCTTTGCTTATTCTTCTTCCTTGTATTTCAGATCTTCTATCTGGGAAATGTCTTTTAGAATATTCTTCAGTGAGTGTCCATGGGTAAAACCTATACGTTTTTTGGTTTTAGTCATTATTTATCCCTCATTTTGTAACAATATATTTACTTGTAGACATATAGAACCTTTGATACTTTCTTTTAGCACCTTGAGATGATTCCGTTCTTTATTGACTTGCATTGTAACCACGGAGAAGTGGTCTGTAAATCAGTTATTAGTCTGTCGCCGTCTTACAGATCATTTCGTTCTCTTGGTCATTTTCAAGGTTCTCTAGTATTTGGTGAGCTCCACTTGCATTAAAATGTTCCTGAGATTAGACGGGGTGAACTTAGACTAATTGGAAATGGGAAGTGGAAAGAAGCCACTCAGGTAAATTTATTTTTGTTTGTCTTGCTTAGAATTAATTTGGCGACTTGAATCTGGTCTAGTGTTTTTAATTAGTTCTAAATAATCTTCAACCATATACTTTTCCAAATATTGTTTTGTTCCACTCTCTCCTCTCCTTCAAATCTGATTTGATGTATATTAGACCTTTTTCTATCACCTATACCTTTAACTTCTCATGTTTTGGAATCGCTTGTATTTATCCTGCTTCTATCTTAATTTCTATCAGTCTTTCATTATACCAATAGTTTCATTACTTGGGCTTAATGCATTATTATACATATAATACATATGTAAGGTATTAAATACATTAAATTATATATTAAATACATACATTAAATTTTTAATTGTTAAAATTTTCCCCTATGGGTTCTATTTTTTTAGATGTATTGGTCTTCTTTTAAACCATTTTCTGTTTTAAAAAGTATATGTTAAACCTCATCTGACCTGGTTATTCTAATAATCAAAGCCTTCATTCATCTTTTTCCACTGTCTATTCTGTTCTGTGGCGCACAGGTCTACAGGATTGCTCAGTTTTTGGGAGAACTTTTTGTTTAAGATTTTAAGACTTCGACTGAAGGGAGACTTAGACTGAAGATGCCTTCATCTCAAAATAAATTCACATTTACCTTGCCAGATGCCAAAAGGCTCTACCAGTGTAAATACTTGAACCTAAATTCATAGCTTAAGTGTTGGAGATTACATACATGAGATGATTTTTGGCTGAAAATTCATGAAGTTGTTTGTAGTTACAACTTCCTGGGAACTTTTCGCAATAGTCTGCTTTGTTTTGTGCAACGGCAATTTTCTTTAAGACTCTGGGGAGTTTGAATGAGAGGATTAATGTGCAGAATGTTGCTTCACCCTTATTCTTATTTTGTAGTACTTGGTGCTCTAAGCTTTATGTGAAGAGGATCTTCTACCAGATTCAAAATTTGGACAATAATTGATAGCACTTCCTCAGAATCCCACCTCCTTTTTACCGTGTTTTGGTCCACATTCTATGTATTTTGAGATTCTTCCTCAGCAGATAAAATAAATTAACATGTAGCATTTGTAATAGGGTTATTGTGCCAAGTCAATAGGAACATGTGGGTGGAATTTAATCAGGTCACAGCTTGATTTGAAGACAACTGAAATGAATATAGACAGCTAGCATCCCATCTCCCTCTTGCTCCCTGTTGATAGGACCAGCGTGCTTCTCCTTTAGCTAATTCTCTGCCTCAACCTATGTACTACACTACCTTTGGGCCAAGCCAACACATAGATCGTGTAGCTAGAGCTTGACGCTCCTCTGAGATCTGCTTTGCCATGCTGCTGGTGTAGACATTGATTAAGCTTGAGACTGGTAGATACTGTTGTGCTTGAGTTTGAGATCCCATCATAGCCTGATTTGCTAAGCTCCTGAGATATTGACTGTTGCTGATTGACAGTGCTGTTTGCTGCCTGCAAGCATATTCTGCCTGCCTTGTCTGAGGGAAGAGTCCACTGACTGCATCCTTGACCTTGGACCCAGAAGCCCACTTGAGCTAAAGGACTTCCAGATTATTAACTGTTCCATGAAAGTGAGTTGAATTGAGCCCTCTTACTGCTGTGTGGACTAATTAGCTTTCCTTTTCCTTCTTGCTGTGTAAACTTATCCTTATATCTATAATCATAAGTGTCCTGGTTTTGTTTCTCTAGAGAACCCTGTCTAACACAGCAGGGATATATGGCATGCTAATTCCCTGTAGAGTGAACCTTGACAATTAGGAAGGGGGAAAGAATCTGGTCAGGTTAACTCTTTCTCCTACCTGTCTTAGTTGGACAACTCTGGTCATTTTGATAATCCTTATGTGGCTGTTCCATGTGCAGCAGAAATACATATGCTGTGTAACCAACCGTGTCTTTTTCTAACTTGTGAGGCAGCATCCAGGAGAGAACTATATTGCTTTTCTTTTCTTCATGTGTTTGTTTTTGTTGTTTTTTGCCTCTGTTTACTCTTTTCCTTACCTTGACTTCCCTGGGATTACACCTACCAAATCATCTTAATGTTGTCACTAGTTCTACTTTCTAGAACCCCCTATATAATACAACCCCCTATATGAAGAGATATGGGTTTAAAATTCTATCCCTATGCCCTGGGAGGGCATTAAAATTAAAGCTCCAAATCACCTAGGTAAATTATCTCAGGGCAAAAGTAACTTAAGTGACTTAGTTTTCTTCTTGGGCTTGTATTGCTGTTGTTAAGTGCCTTTGCATTGGCTCTAAGCATATAAAGCAGTTGTATATACCATGGTTTGTGCCCTCAAAGTGACATCCTTGCTCTTCAATGATTTAACGAGTTCTTGTGCAAGGCATCATTTGATTTCTTGACTATTGCTTCCATGAATACTGATTGTGGGTCCAAGCAAGATGAAATACTTAGCAATTTTAATATTTCTCTACTTATGATGCTACCTGTTAGTCTAGTCGTGAACATTTTGGTTATTGTTCCATTGAGTTGCAATTTGTACTGAAGACTGCAGTCCTTGATTTTCATTTAAAACAAAATACAAAACTCACTGCCATCGAGTCAATTCTGACCCATAGCGACCCTGTAAGCCAGACTAGAATTGCCCTCTGTGGCAAGTGCTCAAAGTTCTTCTCACTTTCAGCAGCAAGGTTAAATCATCTACATGTTATATGTGCTTAATAAGCATTCCTACCACTAGTAGAAACTGGGTTGGGATGTTTTCTTAATGTACAATTACCCTTTATATAACTGTCTTATACTCATCTGAGCATCTATGGATTTGTTTCTCTAGTCTACCTGGACTAATACAAACAGCAAGAACCAAACAAATTTAGTCTAAATGGAGCCCTTTAGTGATAATCATAAATGCAAAACCTTGCAGAGATTAAAGTAAAATAAGTTAGCCATGCAGACCAATTACACAATAATAAGAGGCAGGGACTGTGGCAAATGAGAAGACAATGTTCTGTGTAAAGGTCAAAGGTCACGGAAGTGTGAGAACATGGATCTTTGAATGACAGAGCTTCTGATAATTAAAGAACTGCTGGAAATTGAGTTTCTAATGATATTTCCCAATTTTAAAAACATTATTCCAGCCCATCCACTAAAATCATGTCTATATGAATGGCCAGTTTTTTACCTCTGTTCAACTGGAAATGTTAAGTGTGGAAAATTGGTTTGTTCTCAAGTTACATGTTTTTCAGTTTACTCTGATAGACTGATGATTCTAAAACCTGTATTGAATTTCAGTCTACATTCTGAGATTCATATTCATATATTTAGTTACTTAATTAGTTCATCGGGAAAGGCACTTCAAACTCTACCTGACATTAAAATTTTTCTATTATTGGTCTCCAATTTATTCTCACTATTAATTTGATATTTTGCCTCTGTTTCAATCTATAAATTGGCCTAATGGCAATAATATGTTATAGCTTTAAGTATTATTTGTCTGATCACATAAAATGGTAACTGTGATGATGAGTGAGATTTTACATTAAATATGAACTACATATTTCTGCTCTGTGCTTGTCAACACCCTCCAACTGATATAATAAGCAAGGGAGTATAGAGTGTAATTTCATGATGTCCATTTGAATGCTATCTTGTGTAAAGTAGAGACAATAGTATATTTTTGCTGTTCAAGGAGCTCAAACACTAATATCCAGAGTTCTCTAATTATAAAAGGATAAATAGAAGAGTCAATCAAACAGTATTTCACTGTTGTGTTCAATCACTACAAACTTATTGGGGAAACATATTTCTGTTTTAGAATTTCAGTGTCTCAGCAGCACTCTGTTGGCCTTCCATTCTATTGGCTTGTGTTTCCTCCATTAAAAAATGCATGAATATTCTCAATATTTGAAGCCTCTGCACCTGCTTTTGGAGACTCCATGGGCTGCAAAGGGCGCTGTGTCTTGGCTAGGCTGCAACTGAAGGGATTGATTGCCTGTGGCCATAGTGACTTTCACAAAGGGGAGAAATAAAATAGGATCATAATAGCGACAAAAAATCCTTTGTAAAAGCATAAAAAGAGTACTTAAAAAAATAATAAATTTCGTAGAAGTTATATTATCCTTACACATCCTTTGTAAGGGCATTTCTATTCAAAAGTGACCCAACAAAAACATGATGGAGCCGTCTACAATTTACCTCCTTCCCATTATGGCCTTCCTAACGTGCAATGCTAGTGATGTCCCCTTTAAACCCTTCACTGTGATTCTTCATATCCCAGATACAGTTACATCCCATTTCAAATCTCATGTAGTCACTTTCCCAGATACAAACTCTGTATTCACATAGTGCAAGCTTTCCAAGTTGGCCTGGAAGCCAGCTCGGAGTTGCAGTGAAAGGAGGCGAGCAGCAGGGAACACAAGGACCACTGGGATAAAGTGGCTTTGATGTCGTGGTTCCTGAACCAGTTAGGCATTCTTGATGGGTGTTGAGGTCTTGTATAAATTTGGCTGCACTTATGGGAGGACATGGGTGGAATCTTACCTCTCAATCAGGTCACAGTCTAATGATATCTCTTGGGGATGTGGCCTATTTGATATATAAAATAGGTTTCTGTGAAGAACTGGCTCTCTACCTTCTTGATGTTGGCCTACGTCCCATATTAGGCATCCTGGGACTTAGACAGGAGGCCAACACGTGCCAACTGATTCTTGGGAACTGTCACTGGCCTGCTATATGCCCTGACTTAGATCAATTAGACTCAGTCTCCACCATCTGTGGTCTTCCCACTTACTGCTCCATTTTCCTAGTTCATCACTCTGGTAGTCATGTGAGTTGGGAATGGGCCCCAACTTGGAGCAACAGACTTGAGTTGGACTGGGACAGCCATCTCTATGGCTATATGTCCACTTTCTTGCTATTCATGGATTTCTTGATATACAAGGGGTACTCAAAGACAAATGGAATTATGCTGGGTAGAGTGGAGCTTTTGTAGTAAGCATTTTCCCCACTAGGTGAACATTGAGCAACTCATTCTGTTTTAGTGCACCCAGTGGTGTCACCTGGCCAGGTTCTCTTTTCTCACAGTGAATTTTTTTCCCCTAAAAGCAGCTTCACTCAAACATCATTTATTGTGATGGCCAATTTAAGAGAACAACATGCAACTATGAAATTGTGTTTCCTGCCTGGGAAAAATGCCGCAGAAGCTTGTGGTGCTGAACACAGTTTACCAGGACAGTTCTATGGGAAAAACTCAAGTGTATGAGTCATTTTCACATTTTAAAACAGGTGAAATGTCGATTGATGACAAGGCTCATTCTGGACATCTGTCAACTTCCCAAACAGACAAAAATGTCTGTCAACTTATAGTGCCTTTGAAGTTCATTCCACAAGGTCAGAAAGTTAATGAAGCTTTCTATATAGAGGTTCTGAAAAGATAACATAACAGCATGTGACAAAAACACACCTGATTTGTGGCAGATGGGTTTGGTCCATCACGGTGACGTATCTGCACACACAGCCATCCAGTGCACCAGTTTTTGGCACAAAAAAACCCCAGCATTCCTCTGTTGCCAAACCCACCTTACTCATCTGACCTCATGCCATGCAACTTCTTTTTGTGTCCATGAATGAAGTAGGACATGAAAAGACAGGGATTTGGTGACATAAAAGAGATGAAGAAAAAACACGAGTTAGGTCCTGTCAGCCATCCAAACAGATGAGTTTGAAAAATGTTTCCAAGAATGTAATCACATATTTAACAAATGTATTAAGTGTAATGGAGAGTACTTTTATAAGGTTGAGTGGGTAGTACCATGGCTCTTGGCTTTGCATGATTAAAGAATTCACGCAAAGCCTGTTTTTTAAAATCCTAGTGGGTTTTTTATGAAGAATAGGACAAGTTTCAGGTATTACAGTCTCAAAGGGGTTTACAATTGGGAAGGATTAACCTCATGGAAAAATGCACCCACGAGTGCAGAACTGGAGGATTCTCGGGAGGCCAGAGAGCGAGGGGGCCAGAAATGCTGTGGCATGAGCGGGGGCAAAAGCATAAGAGGGAGTGCCAGAGTGTGAGCCCCAAACACACCCAGAGTGGGCCCTGAGGGGACAGGCCCAGGTGGTGCATGTGCACCCTCACCTTCCCATCTGCCTCTGACCAGGAGCAGGATAGAGTGCAGCCTTCCCACAACCAGGATATGTCATGCCTCTGGCTGCGGAGGCATGGTTGACGGCATTGGTTGACTCCATTGGCTGGGTTGAGCCCACCTGGGTGATGCATGAGCCTGGGTCTAGTTTGGACTGCCCAGGTGTACCTCCCACCTGGCTCAGGGACTTGACTAGGAGCATGTGCAGTTCGATGTCTTTTTAGGTGTCTAATGGCTGCCTGATTTCTATTTGAACCTCCTCTTTGGGGGCCTTTACAGCACAGGAGGGATAACCCCCCTCTCCCTAAATCTAGCTACCTAAGACTTTGAAGGTGATAAGTTTGTTTAGTTAAAAAAAATAATTAAATACATAGCTTTGAAAAGAAAACCATTTTGGGGGGAGTACACTGTCTTAAATTTCTTTTTTATGCATATATATCACTGGCTTTGTTTCTCTAGAAAACCCCGTGTAACACATTTGAGATAGCTGTAACTGTCAATGGGGGCAACTAAAGTCTAAGCAGGAGAGCTAGTCAAGGTTTAGAGATAATCACATTGCTGTATAAATCAATTAACCACCCTCGAACATATTATTTCCCAAATGTGGCTCTATTAAAATAATCATACAGAATAAATAAATGTTTTATGCTCAGTACCAATTTGTGAATACAAGAAAATTCTAAAGTTGATTATAGAGAAACTTTACATAAGGAACCCTGGCGGCACAGGGTTAAGCTAACGGCAATTCAAACCCATTGGTTGCTCCAGGAGAGCTAAATGCGATCTGCCCCCAGAAAGCTGTGGGAGCCCTGTCTGGCAGTTCTACTCTGACCTTTGACTTAATAGGATGGGTATTAATTTTGGTTTGTTTACTTTCCAAACTGTGCTTTGTCATTAATTGTTACAAAGTCAAACTCTGAATTCGCATCCATTGCTTTTACTTTATATCTACAGTCACTTTTTAAAAAAAAATCAAGGTCTTCTCCTTTTTCCTTTCCTTCTCTTCTCACCGTTCATCCGGGTCGTTTCGTTAAGGTCGCTAAGACATCCAGCCTGAACAATTGCAACAATCGCCAGTGGGTCTTTTTAATCTCTAGTTTTGTCCCTTTCCATCCCACTTTCCACTCTGTCGCATAATGGCAATTTAAGGTGGAAGTTCATCACTTCGTGTCCTACTTTATTGTTGCCACGAGGCTAAGAATAGCACCTTAGATAGACTGGGTACTAAATGAATGAATATAAAGGCTTACATAAATTAAAGCAAAAAGATAGAGAAAATGCCATTCTATCACTAAGAAAAAGAAAGTTGAAATGCCTACTTTGATATCAGACAAAATGGATTTCAGACTAAGGAATAATATCATGGTAATACCATCACATAAATTCACCAAAATTATATAACTCTCCTAAAAATATAAGAATTTAAAATTCACAGCTACAAGGTAGATAAAACATATAAAGATGAAACTGAGAAACTTTCCAAGAAAAATAAACTAATCCATAATTGTACATGGAAATTTCAATACCACTCTACCAAGTATCAATATGTGATTTACTAATTAGATAAAAATCAACAAGTATAGGGAGTATTTGGGCAATGTTTTCAGATAACGTAACTTAATTGACATGTAGAGAACACTATATCCAACATCACCATTCTTTCCAGGTACACCCACACAAAATGAGCCACAACAGACTATGTCTTGGCCCATAAAACAAGGTTCAAATAATACAAAATATAGTCTTTGACCAGTTGAATTAAACTAGAAATTAATTACAAAAAGAACTCTTGAAAATACTCAAAGAGTTAGAAATCAAATAGTAAACTTGTAAATAAGTGACGGGTCAAAACAAAAATAAAGATGAAGTGAGAGTTACTTTGATCTTAGTGAAAACTAAAACACAACTTATTAAAATGTTCTGGATACTGCTAAAGCAATAGTTGGGTAGAAATTTATAGGCTCAAACAGCTGTGTCAGAAAACAAAAAGTTCTCAGGTCAACACTCAGACTCCACCTTTAGAAAGTAGAAAAAGATAAGGTAACAAACCCAAAAAAGTAGAAGAAGGGGTGTAATACATAATTGAACAGAAATCAATAAGTATAAAAAGAAAAATAAGACAGAAGAGTAATGAAATTAAACCTGGTTATTTGACAGGATTAGTAAAACTGCAAAACTAACCACTCATATAAGGGAAAACATAAAGAAAATAGAAATCAGAAATGAGAGAACTGACAGAATTTCAAATTCTACAGATATTAAATAATTATAATGAAGTATTATTAGCAAATCCATGCTAATAGATTCAACATCTTGGCTATAATTGACACACATCTTTCCCCACAATATTCCCTTTGTCTGTTTGAGTAACTGCCCCTTGTACATGAGCATAAGTAAATATTCTGTAATTCCGTAATTTTCATATAATTCACACAGTTGAATGCCTTTATATCCTTTTACCATACTTATTCCGTTTGTATGCTGAGCAAATAATCTGATTGCGGTTCTATATAAAGATCATAGGTAGCATCAAGAGTGGAGGAAATTTCATTAACAATCAGCAATATGCAGATGATACAACCTTGTTTGTTGAAAGTAAAGATAACTAGAAGCATTTACTGATGAAGTTCAAAGACTATAGTCTTCAGTACGATTATACCTCAATATCAATTTTCAAATTAATATGTACATTTAAAATAATCCCAAGCAAAATCCCAGAAAGCATTTTTAAAATCATTTTATTAGGGGCTCATACAACTCTTATCACAATCCATACCCACATCAATTGTGTAAAGTGCATTTGTACATTCATTGCCCTCATCATTCTCAAAACATTTCCTCTCCACTTAAGCCCCCGGCATTAGGTCTTCATTTTTCCCCTCCCTCCCTACTCCCCCTCCCTCATGAGCCCTTGATAATTTACAAATTGTTATTTTGTCATATCTTGCCCTGTCTGGCGTCTCCCTTGACCCACTTTTCTGTTGTCCATCCCCCAGGGAGGAGGTCACATATAG
>NW_022111324.1:89716599-89725082 GCF_000313985.2 Echinops telfairi
GCTGGCCTTTAAGAGTGTTTTCCAGTCCAGCCTGTTGGGGCACCACGCCCTGTCCCCAAAGTCCACCCTCATCATTCCCTGGGGATCTTGCTGCTCCCCTCCCCTGCTGTTCAGCTGCACTCCCAAAGTGCTCAGAAAGCATTTTTTATTGGTAGACATTGATAAGCTGATTCTTAACTACCAATAACCTAGAATCAATAAGATTCAGGACAAACAATTGATACATGAAGGTAATAAAATGGAGATTGGTGAATAAATACATGGAACAGTACAGAGTATAGAAATAAACTCATGCATACATACATAGGCACTCATTTTCAACAAAGTTTCATAGAAAATCAGTGGAAAAGAATAATCTTTTCAGTATCTAATTCTGGCACAATTAGATATTAATTTGCACAGATACTAAAAATAGTGAATTTCACCCGTACACAAAACCATGCCTAAATCATATAAAAAATAAACTCAAAATAAATGATAGGTCTAAATCATAAACATAAAATCATAAATCTTCTAGAAGACAACATGTAAGAAAACCTTAATTTTTATAACGTGAATTAAGCAAAAATTTCATGGATGTAGCGTTAATGAGTGGTTTACAAAAAAACAAATTAAGAAATCATATTTTGTCACGATTTAAAACTTTGGACTTTGACAATACATTTAAAGTTCTTCTGCATTCCCTGACTTAAGTCGAAGTCCTCTTCTTAAAACCATTAAAACAAAATCTCCTCTCCAACAAGCCGATGCTACAATATCAGTAAAGTTAAATGGATCATATAATTACTGGTTCACTCTTTCTGCAACTCCATGGTGGCGTGGAACAAAAATGGCTATTTGCCATTTTCCAGTGTTTCTGAAGTGGTAGCATGCTATTGTGTCTCTGCCGCACCTCACGCAACTTGTCACACTTCAATCACTGTGCTTTTCTTATAAGATTCCCACACCCATAGAGAGCTGTCCTTCCATGCCTGCCAAGCAACAAGGAATGCTGCTTCACATTAATCATAGAGGAGGAAGCTTGTGGGAAATCTGCAGAAGAAGGCACATCAGATCTCCCTCACAACCAATTCTTGCCATACAAGTTTCTGCAAATGCCCACGTTCAATATCTGTCTTTTTTTTTTCATAATGGACACTACTTTGAAGACTTGAATAGAGACAGACATTTCTCCAAAGACTCCTTTATCCAAGGACAGCACCATTCAATGGGTTTAGATGGAAAAATCATCCACTGAGAGCCAATTAAGCCCAGCCACTTTGTATTTGGTATCTCTCTCTCAGTTCTTCCCTCCGTCAGAAGAGCCATGTTGCATCACCGAGAGAGAAGGAACTAAAGCCAAAGACATCAAGGAACATGTCTCAAGTCACAAAGCTCATTTGTGGGGAAGTCAGGATGGCTGCAAGCCAGCTCAATGACTTTCCTGTGACACATTCAACATCAACATTCAAGATGAAGTCTCACGCACACTAGCTCACTTTATGGACTGGAGTGACATGGGTGATCCCTAGACTATATTCTGGGCCTTGTTATTGCGACATTCACTGATTGTTCCCAGCATACTTGCTAGAAAATGGAAATAAGTGTGTCCCCTTTAGGCAGACATGGTATTTAGATGGACCAATATGTGAAAGGAAATGTAGGAGAAGGTTAAGACGAGAAAATAAGAAAAACAAAAATGCAGCCAAGCCACAATCGGAATAAATCAATTTATTACTATTTAATATGAGTAAGGGTGATTGCATAAGAAACTATCCAAAATTCCCACACAAGATTGATCAGGCCATAAATGCATTTTTGAGGTGCCTTTGTGGCACAATGTTTCAACATTCATCTGCTAATCCAAAGATTGAAGGTTTGGACCCACAACATGGAAAAAGACCTGTCAATCTGCTTCTGTAAATACTACAGCCAAGAAACTCTATGGGAGTCTTCTACTCGGTGACTCATTGAACTTGACTTTTTAGTAGCTCGCAACACTAGCACATAGCTTCAAGAGGATATGGGTTTAGAATGCATTCGTGCTGCGCAAGTCACAGGCCTGGTTTGTGGCCCTGATCTAGCTGGAGGCCCTGGTTGTTCTAGGTTGGCATCTGTCTCTGCTAGGATTCCTGGATAAGTGGCCTCAATTTTTCAGTTTCTCGTGGCAGTCTGCTCAAAGAGGTCACCGTGAGCCAATTATGGTGATATGTTTCAAAGCAGTCGCCATCACTACCCTTATAGCCAGGTCTCATATTTGTTTACATGTTTCCACATATACTCTCTCACCTGGTCTTTAAAGTGCTCTGTTAGGTGTTCAAGGCTAGGACCATTACATGTGGTTGTTATTATTATGTAATAATATGGAGAGTTAGTATTATTAGGAGCCCTGGTGGTATAGCAGTTACTATCGGGCTGCAATGCCCAAGGACAACAGTTCGAAAACATCAGTTGCTTCTTGGGAAAAAGATGAGGTTTTCTACTCTGATAAAGAATTACAGTCTCAGGAACCCACAGAGGCAGCCCTACCCTGTCCTTTAGGGTCAATAGGAATCAGCATCAATTCGGTGGCAGTGAGTGTACTTTGGTTTTGTTTAGCATTATTGCATAAATTGTATCCAAGAGAAAATAACAGTTCAGCAAAGTTCCAAGATGTACCCATGTTTACACAAGTGTCAATGTCCAAGCCAGGATTTAATCCCATTTTCTTGCTTCCTGCTCTGGTATGTTTTGGTTGTAGGGCATCATGTCAAAATTGTAAATGAAAATTTCCTAGGTTCACTGCAAACCTTATGTTTTACCATTTGTTGTGGATAGAATTTTGCCCCCAAATAATATATATATTAACTTGGCTAGGTCATGATTCTCAGTATTACATAATCATCCTCCATTTTGTGATCTGATATAATTATCTTGTGTGCTGTGAATCCTCACACCCATGATGTTAAAGAGGAAGGTTATAATCCATTGTTGTTATTGTTGTTAGGTGCTATGGGTGCTCTGACCCATAGCAAACCGATGTGCAACAGGAAGAAACACCGCATGGTCTTGTACCATCTTCACAACTATTCCTATGCCAGAGCCCATTTTGGCAGCCATGTGTCAATTAATCTCATTGAGGACTCCCTCTTTTTCACTGCTCCTCCACTTCTCCAAATATGATGACCTTCGCCAGGGACTGGTCTCTCCCGACAACATGTCAGCAGTATGTGAGATGAAGTCTCGCCATCCTTACCATCTTCAGGAGCACTCTGGCTGTACTCCTTTCAAGACAGATTTGTTTGTCCTTTTAGCAGTCCACGGTACTTTCAACATTCTTCTCCAGCACCAAAATTCAAATGCATTGATTCTTCTTCAGACTTCGTTATTCATTGTCCAATTTTCATTTTTTGTTGTTATAAAATATTTTAAAATTTACAATAATTTAAAACCATCAAGTATTCATAACACAATGGAAAGGCACAACCATTGTGTGATAACCTCTTAAAATTCCAAGGGGACGAAAATCATTTTTATATATGGAAGCAAATTAGCCTTTTTAGATTACTCCCTATGAGCAATTCTTCTTTATAAACCACAATATTATGATCAGTTTCATACATTTTTACTTTACAAAGCACTTCCGCAGGAAGTGATTTCTGTGAAGTATGGACATCTAGATCCATATTCTTATGATCAAGGGGCTTCATAATTGCTTCCTCTATGTACTTTCTGAGGTCAGTCAAATCCATAACCATCCTGTAATCAGATCAATCTGTCCAGGTACTGTCACCACAAGTTTATAATTGTGCCCATGTCATTCAAATTGTTGCACATCCCAAATAGTTTCAAGTTTCCTTCATTACTCAGGTATTTGCTGTGGCCACTTGGGCATGGAGGTGATGGATAGAGCCAGGAGGACGCGTCTTCTCCAGGCTCACGATGGGCAACCAGCGTTCAACTTTCACATGCATACGAGTCAATGGAGAAGACCATGGCTTGGGTGAGGTACGCCTTAGTCCTCAAAGGTACATCCTTGCTTCTCCAAACTCTAAGAAGATCTTGTGCAGCAGATTTACCTAGGGCAAAGCATCTTTTGATCTTTTGACTGCTGTTTCCATGAGCATTGATTTTGGATCCAAGCAAGATGAAATCCTTGACAACTTCAACCTTTCTTCCATTTACATGATGCTGCCTATGGTCCAGATATGAGGGTTTTGGTCTTCTTTACATTGCGTTGTAATCCATACTGAAGGCTACAATCCTTGATCTTAATCAGCAAGTGCTTCAAGTCTTCTTCATGTTCAGCAAGCAAGTTTGTGTCATCTGCATTTTGCAGTTGTTAATAAGTATTCCCCCAACCCTGATGCCACATCCCTTCTCATATAATGCGGTTTCTCTGATTTTTCGCTCAGTATATAGATTGAACAAATATGGTGAGAGGACACAACCCTAACACACATCTTTCTTTATTTTAAGCCGTGTTATATTCCCTTGTTCTGTTCACACAACTGCCTCATGATCTAAGTAAAAGTTCCACATGAGCATAATGAAGTGTTCTAGAATTATTATTCTCAAACTTATCAATTAATAGTTTATTGATATTGATACACAGTCAAATGCCTTTTCATAGTCAATAAAACACAAGTAAGCATCCTTCAGTAATTCTCTGATTTGAGCCAAGATCCAACTGACATCAGCTATGATATCCCTTGTTCTACATCCTCTTCTGAATCCAGCCTGAACCTCTAGCAGGTCTCTATCAATGTACTGTTGCAACTGCTGTTGGATGACATTCAGCAATATTTCACTGGCATGCAGTATCAATGATATTGTTCTGTAGTTTGAGCATTTTGTTGAGCCACCTTTCTTTGGAATATATGAATCTCTTCCAATCATTTGGCCAAATAGCTGTCTTCCAAATTTCCTGGCATAAGCAAGCGAGTGCTTCAAATGATTCATCAACTTGTTGAAACATTTCAATTAGTAGGAACATTATGACTATTAAATAAAATAATGTATATGAAGTTCATTTCTCTAAGCACAGACTACATAAGTTCTAAAGCCTTTTCCTTTTATATTTACATTTCCATTATCAACACTTTCCTCCTTATGAAAGATTGATCAATATAAATGATCTGGAAGAGGACATTTTTAATAAATATTAAGTAGATACTTTGATTTTTTTACATCATTGCTTTAAGTTATTCAATTTTGAGAGCCAACTTTGGAGTAGTCAAATTGAGTTAAAAATTAAGTTCCATTGTGTAGCCTGGACAGGCCATCTAGCTTTTTCAAACTTCAATTCTTTAGTCAGTAGAATAAGGCCATACATATTAAGTCACTACATAGTACTGAAATAATACTTGCAAAGACCCGGGCCCTAAGCTCAACAAATGGTATATACTGCTGGGAATGTTGTTGGTTTCAGAGCCTGTATGTTCTTAGAGAAAGTATTCTGGGTATGGAGCTGTTGAGCTTGGGGCTGACAACCTCTTAGGGGTAACCCTCTTCAAAAATGATTTATTTTTTAAAAATCCATACAATATTGGTATCAATAAGGTAGTGATTAAAGATGCCTCAGATGTTGAACTTTTCCAAAATTCTGTATCACTCCTTTATCCCTGCCCCTCAGTAGACTCTCTCATGTCCCAGGGTTCTGCAAGTAGTTGCAACGTCTCACAGACATCAGAAACCATTAAAGAAATGGCTAACGTGGCTGAGAGTGCAGGTGCGTGCCAATTCCAGAGTTCAGACCCCCTCTGGAGACTCACTCTCAGCCACAAGGCTTCAGAAGCAGCACAGGGGATGCAAAACAACTCATGTTCCAGGAAGCAGAGTCAAGAAGTGGCAAGCCAGACGCAGGAGCCTGAACAAGAAGCAAAACAGCCACAAGGCAAAGCAAGTCTTTTTGGGTTTGTATGCGCTCAGGCAGAATGGGGAAGTCACAAAAATGGCTTTGATGGTAATGTGGTTTTTGCCTTCTGAAGACCATACCCACAAGGAAACAAAGGGTGGTAACTCGAGTCACACCCTCTAATAAGGTGGACACTCAACAAGCAATGCCTTCAGAAATGGGAACACATTCACTGATGTAGAGGTTAGATTTTATATCACAAAAGGTCAAATTATTGCTCCAAACAAACAAAAACACAAAAACTCACTGCTATTGAGTCAATGTTGTGACCCTATAGAACAGGATAGAACCCACCTCTGGGAAATTCTGAGGCTTCAACTCTGAGCTTGCAATTAGCATCCCAATGTGTAACTACTATACCACATAACTCTGAATTATTGCTGGAAGGGCCATTTTAATTATTATAATAATTATAATTAACTATGGATGAATTAATTAGCTACATCTCACCCTCCCAGACTGCCTCTCCCTGCCGCTCTTCCCCACGTATCTCCTTAAAGGCTTGCGGGAAGATGAAGACGACTGGAATTGTTTAGCTGGAAGAAAAACCCTTCAGGAGCAACCTAGTTAAAATCTTTACAAAAGGCCCTTTCAGGAAACCATTTCATCTCCACATTCATCAGCCATGGCCCTAGGGTCGATTCTGATTCACAACAACCCTGTCATCAAGAGCAGAATTTCCCCATTGCATTTCCCAGACTTCCGATATGTAGGGAAGCACACCGGCTCATCGTTCTCCAGCGAAGCAGCTGGTAGCTTCTATTCACTGTCCTTGTGCTTAGTGGCTCAGGGTGTAGCCAGCTAGGCCACCAGGGCCAGGAACAGGGCACGCGAGTGCATTCTAGTAGGAAAAGGGGAATTCGACTTAAGGAAGCATTTCCTGCTTTGAAGGATGAATTGGTCCAAGAAGAGCAGCAGTTTCAAAGAAGCCCGGAAGCCTCATTCCTTGAGATTTTTCAGTGTAGTCATATCAGAAATTAGATTTGGATCCCTCTGGTGTACATCTGCAAAACTGGGGCCGAGGTCAAAGAGTTTCAGGGATTTCTTCAGGAATCAAAGTGACATTCTGTACATTAATACGTGTACAGAAAGTAAACCTGGTTAAGCACCCAGACATGCATACATCTGTGCACATACAAGCACATCTTTCACTCAGTATTACCCTTTATTTCCCGTATCCCTCGTAAGTCTAATCAATAGGAGAACAATAGTGCTGGTACTATAAGGCGGTAGAATAATAAGGAGGCAGAAAGACATAAAAGGAAGCTTTCTGTAGGATTGGCTCACTGACAAATAGAATAATAATGGGTGTAAATTGAGACCCACCAAAATTAAGACCTGTATTGAAACTGTGGATGCCTTGGGTGGTACAAGCAGTCAGCACACTCAAGAGTCAACTCAGGAGTGTGTTATTAAAAAGGTGGAGAGTTTGAGTCCAACCGAAGGCACTCTGAAAGAAAGGTCTAACAATTTATTTCTGAAATATCACAGCCCTTAGCAGTCCCCCATGGAGCAGCTCTACCCTGATACACATGGGCCGCCATGAGTTGGCGTCAACGTGGCAGCAGCTGGCTATCACAGCTGTGTGCCACACAATTTCTTGGACATTAGAACACACAATGTACATTCATTATTTTATGGCACCCTCACCACTATGAATTGAATGACACTCCCTCTAAAACATATTTGTTTGAATTCCAAGCCTTGTATCTACAGATGTAATCCTACTTGAGAGTTGACTTTCCTTTGTCATGGTAATGCGAGCGTATCAGTGAATTGTTAGGTGCCATCGGTCAGTTCTGACACATATGGACCCTCTGTACAGTCGAAGGCAACAATGCATGTTTCTAGGTCACTCCCACAACTGTCCTTAAGCTTGAGCTCACTGTTGCAGCCACTGTGTCAATACATCTTGTTGGGGACTTCCTCTTTGTGCCGTCCTTCTACTCTCCGAGCATGACACCCATTTCCAGGGACTTGTCTCTCCTAGCGACTTGTCTGAAGTATGGAGACAAAGTCTCACCATCCTTGTCTCTAGGCACATTCTGACTGTACTTCCTCCAAGACAGATTTATCTTTCTTTTTGGCAGTCCGTGGGACTTTCGATACTCTCCACCAGCCTCACAATTGAAGTGCATCAATTCTTCTCCAAATTTCCTTATTCAATGACAACTTCCACAGGCATGTAGTTTGGATCAGACACCTTAGTCCTCAAAGTAACATCCTTGACTTTCAACAACTTATTCTTTTTTCCCCCCAATCATTTTATTGGGGGCTTTTACTACCCAGGGACAAGGGAATAAAAAGTGATCCAAAATCAGTGGCAAGGAGGGTGTAAGAGGCCTGGTAGGGCTTGGTCATAGACAATGTAACTGAGAGGAATTACTGAAACCCAAACAAAGGCTGAGCATGATAGTGGGACAAGAGGAAAGTCAAAGGAAATAGAGGAAAGAACTAGGAGGCAAAGGGCATTTATAGAGGTCTAAATAAAGGAATATATATATAAATACATTTATATATGATGATGGAGAAATAGATCTGTGTGCATATAGTTATAGGTTTAGTATTAAGATAGCAGATGGATATTGGGCCTCCACTCAAATACTCC
>NW_022111324.1:89728266-89730467 GCF_000313985.2 Echinops telfairi
AGTCAGCTCTGGATTCAAATTTTCGCTGCTGACTATTGAGATTTTCCATCATCTCTTCCTACAAACTTAGTCAATTTGATTTCTGTGTATTCCCTCTGGAGAAGTCCGTGTGTATAGTCACCATTTGTGTTGTTTAAAAAAAGGTCTTTGTGATGAAAGAGTCAGAGGTTTTGAAAAATTCTATGATGCACTTTTTCCAACTTAATTTCTATCACCACGACCATACTTTACAACTACTGTTCATTCCTCTGTTTCCCACTTTTGCACTCCTATTTCCAATAACTATCCATCCCTTTTGATTGCATGTTGGATCAATTCCAGACTGAAAACATAGAGTGACCCTAGAGGACACCCATCGTGCAGGTAAGGGAACTGAGATTGTTCTGTGTTAGCTTCCTGACTGGGGTCTTTGAACTTATGATTCCCTTTTCTGAGTGCTCTTCCCTGAGATCTTTTTTCAGCTAAACCCCTTTATAAAAAATAGGACTGTGCTCATGCGACCTCCTCAAAGAGGGTTCTATCAACGTACCCAAGTTCCTCATGACCATCCCATTGCCATTGTACTCATCTTACCCCTCGAGGGCAGAGCAGAATTGCCCTTTAGAGCTCCCAAGGCTACACTCTTTATGGAAACAAACAGCTTTAGCTTTCTCCCATTGAGCAGCTGGTAGTTTCAAACTGCTGCCCTTGAGGTTTGTAACTGGACACTGAACCACTGCTATCTAAAATACAGTGCTTGTTTGCCTGCTTTGTGTACCCACTCCCAGAATGTAAGCCCCCTGGGGATAGGGGTCTTAGCTCTCTCTGATGCTCATTTCCTCTATCTGTACCTTCTTTTCCTCTACATGCCTAGCACATGGAGATGAATAGCACACAGTGGTTGAATAAAAAATTAAAGAGACCTCCCTCCAATCCTATAGTTAGGAGACAGTCAGGCCCGAGGATTTGCTAGCCCAGAGCCTGTCAAATTGCTTCCTGCTTCCAGAAGAAGTGAAGCATAGTATAAATAAATCCTTGAAATCTTATATAATCACTATGATTGGGCCCGGAGGCTGAGTGTTTTCTGATTCTCCCTCCACCCTAAAACTTTTAAAGTTTTCCTTTGGCCTTTTGTCTTACCATCTGTTTTGAAGTGCCATTTCCAGGTTATATTTATTTTTAAGTGAACTGCTTTCCAACAAGAGCATTGTGGATTGGCATGCATTTATCTATTGTGGGAGGGTTTTCTTGCCTCCTACTGTAGTGATGGCTGGAGGCAAAACTGATCTGTAGCCCTGAACACTTCCCTGGGATCAAAACATTAACTTAGCTGAAGGCTAAGTTAGCTGGAGGTCATTTCCTCTTCAGAAGGCACCCTAGACTCTCGGTCCCCAGGGCCCTTTATTTTCTCCACTGGGAATGTCCAGAGGAGATGACTTGATGCCCCCTCCAAGCCTCCTGAGTACCGTGTGAAAGAATGGTCTGCTGAGAACAGAAATGACATCCTGGGTTTGCTCTGTCTTCCAGTAAGGTGACGTTTGCACACACCATTTGGCAGGCAGGAGGAGCCTGGTGGCATAGTGGCTGCTAACTGTAAAATCAGCAGTTTTGAACCACAAGCCACTTTGTTAAAGATGAGGCTGGTAGTTTCAAACTGCTGCCCTTGAGGTTTGTAACTGGACCCTTAACCACTGCTATCTACAATACAGTGCTCGTTTGCCTGCTTTTGTGTACCCACTCCCAGAATATAAGCCATGAGGAGTAACAGTCTTGGAAACCCACAAAGACAGTTCTACTCTGCTTTTTTAGGGTCACTAAGAGTCCAAATTGACTCCATAGTATGAGTTTATTTGGGTTTTCTGGTGGCCAGCCTGAAGGGCAAAAATGTCCAGGTACTACTGGAAAATTCAGAGGCAAATAACTGCCTAGGAAGAAGGCAGCCTTGGGCTGAAGTCTAGGTCTCTAGGAAGGGACAGCTCTCGTCTAGGGTGGAAGGTCCTCTGACTTCTCTGAAAAGGCGAAGTAGGAATGGACTAGGATCCGTGGCTCTTAACCAAGATCAAGCAGCATATGAGATTTATAGTTCACAGAGACACCCTCCTTCACTGTGTGTTTGCTTCACATCATGTTCAGGAACCACTGAGAGCCAGGGTCAACCTTGCAGCTTTGGTTTCTAGAAGACAGCAGTGGAGAAGGAGGGACAGTCGACATTCCTGAAAATG
>NW_022111324.1:89730916-89732233 GCF_000313985.2 Echinops telfairi
CACAAGCCACAGGGTAATCAGATTACAGAACTCCCCACCCTAGTCAAGGAGAGAGGTCTATTGCAAGGCTACACCCCTCCACCCTTCCAGGGCCAAGAGCTGTTTATTTAGTTTGGTAAAATACACAGAAGTTATGGAAATGAGCACTCTATCAATAATAAATTGAACATAAAATATGAGCAAACAGGTCAAAGAAAGATGTGGCAGGCAAGCCACTCAATTTTCTTTCAGTTGCCCTCACCTCCATAAATGTCACCGCAACAGCACCTTGGAGATTTCCTAACCAAATAAGATGCTTGGGAGGCCGTGGGAGGAAAACTTCCTCAGTAGGAACCGCAGAGCTCCTCGCGTTTAATAAGCCAAAATACACTTCTGCCAACCAAAGAAAGCCTGAAATGAAATTATAGTAGAAAAGCCCAGAAACCAGCTATTTTAACTTTGTTGAATACTCCAACTTTTGCTCAGCATTGTATTTTGGAGTTGTGCCCATGTACACAAATGGAAAAATAAGCACTCTTAATCAGGTTATGTTCAGTTTAAAATGACTTTTTTTTTTCTTGCCAAAAAAGGTCAAATGTTGCCAGAATGATAAGCAGCCCCCACTTAAAAAAAAAAACAAACAAAACTGCTATGGCAGTTAGATTTTATGTCACCTTGACCCTGTATGAAAATGTAGGGGTTGAGCTCAACCCATCAATCAGTTCACAGCCTGATGATGCCTGTTTGAGGTGGGGCCTTTTCTATAAGAAAGACAGTGATACATGCCCTTCCTCCTAGCTGGGACTCTATGTCTCTCTCCCTGGGTAGGTCCAGGTGAGCAGCTGACGCTGGGAGCTAACCTCTGAGCTGTCTGCACTTTGCCATGCTTGTACTCCCTTTGAATCCCCGTGACTCTGCACCCACAGGCGTGTGATCTTCCTGCTCCATGCTTCATGTTTCTGGGTCACCAGCTACATGAGTCTAAAGAGGGTTTGGGATGGCATTGGACCCATGAACTTGAGTAGGACCGGGCTGAGATGACTTCCTGATGTACATTTACCTCTTGATGTCAAGTATATCATATTAATGTCACTAGTCTTGTGTCTCTAATCCATGTTCCCTCTCCCCGCTATATCCCACAAAGCCAGCAACTGGATGTGGTCACAACCCAACATACCACCAGAAAATGGGTCATTGAGGAAGAAAGAGTGAGCGTGGTTTGGATAGAGGGCACCATCCCCAGGACTTCATCCAAAGACGTGAGGGAGAGAGCATCAAACGTGTCCCTATCAGTGGTCTCCTCAGATTGGGCCCGGAGGCTGAGTGTTTTCTGATTCT
>NW_022111324.1:89732333-89735725 GCF_000313985.2 Echinops telfairi
TCAGAGGGTCACATAGTGTCCACCTGAGGGCAGCCTCTAGGAGCTGAGAGAGACTCCCGGGCAGCAATCATAAAGGAAACAAGAACCTCCGTCCTATAAGGACAAGTAAGTAGATCCTGCCAAGGAGATGCCTACATTTAGGAAAGGGATTACATTCCAGCTGAAGACACAGCTTGGCCAACATCTTGAGTTTAGCCTGAGCAGAGGACTCAGCTATAGTGTCCCCAGTCTAACCTACGAAACTGAGATCGTCATTGGACATTGCCTTAAGCTGCTAAGTTGGTGGTAGTTTGTCAAACTATAATAAATATGGAATACAAAACTTTGCATTATGCTATTGGTGAAAATATTGAAAGGATCACAGACTGCCAAAGGAAGAAATAGTCAGAATGCTCCTCAATGGCAAGACTTCATTTCAAACACTTTGGACATGTTATCAGGAAGGACCATCTGGATGCTGGGGAGAGGGGTAAGGACATCGTGCTTGGCAGAGGGGCTGTGAAGAAGAAGAACATCCTCGACGGATAGACTGACACAGCGGTTACAACAACGGACTCAGACATAGGAACGATTGTGAGGATGCGCAGGGCTGGGCAGCGTTTCATTCTGGTGTACACAGGGTTGCTATGAGCCAGATCTGACTCGATGGCACTTAACAGCAACAACACAATGGCCCAGTGCATAGACTCTCCACCAGTTGACTCAGCAAATCTTGGATTGGATCACTATTCCACGTTGTAGTCACACGGAACCCACACCTGCCCTATCTCCTGTGCTGGTAATATTTCAGGAACTGCTCAATGCACCCCTCAGATTGTACCTGCCACACTGGTTGCTCCCAGTTTATGATCGCCTGTAAGCTTCTTCCTATCAAAGGGTCATTGTCTTCCCACTTAGTCAACTCCTTTTCCCATCCTACTTAACGACCCTTTTATTTTTTGTACCCAGACCTACCACAGCTTCCTCAGGAAAACTTCCTTGGCCTCTCTGACTAGATAGCCCACAGACTAGACCATTGGGCATCCATCTTTGGAAGCACTTGTCACCGTTGGGCATTTAAATTTATCCAAATGCTAATTTAATGATTGTTTGGAAGTTTGGGTACCCTTTCTCTCCCAACCTTGACCTTCAGACATACACACTGACTAGTGCATAATCTTAGTTCCAAAATTATTTCCTGGGGAAATGTAAGGATCACTTGGCTGTGTGTCAAACTAGAGTTGAGGATCAAAAGTTGCTTCATGCTTCTCTCATTTGCAACCATCACTCTTCTGTCTGTATGCACCATGCACGACAACAAAGAGCTCTGGGAGTAATCGCCCAGGACCTCAGTGACTACATGAGCATTATGTAGGAGTGAAGAAACATAGGCCCCAATGGACTTACCTTGTCTTTATATATATATATATTATTGTAAAAGAAACATGAAGGCCTTGCAAAAATTTTAAGGGGTCAATCACCCATAGAAACATTTGGTCATAAATAGCATTATCCTTATCATATACTATAGTTTTGGATTCCATTTGTTGACAAATTTCAAAGGACATTATGTCTATGTTCATTAGGATATTTTTCTATAATCTTCTTACCCTCTATTAGGGTCATGAACAAGTTTGAAGTTGATCCTCTATTTTCTAAAATAATAGTTTTCTGGAATTGACAGGATGTCTCCTTGAAAAAGGAGACAGAAAATCTCCTTTAAGTTTCTCCTTTAAGTGTAGACTTCACTCAGGAAAACACCTGACCTGAAGTTTTATGTATGGAAAAGTTGGTTGCTATAAATTCAATACCCATAATAATGCTAGGTTACTTAAAACTTCAATTTGTTTTATAAAGTTATGGCATTAAGGAATTTTCCCACTTTATATGGGATGCCAAATTTGTTGGTGCACATATTTTATGATGCTTTATTAATGTGGTATAAAATGGTTAATTATATTTATTCTTTTATTTGTTTGTTTTTTGATATTTATTCTTTAAAGGTGATATTGATAATAGATGCTTTGTTTTTGTCTGACTTTCTTGATCAATCTAATCAATGTGCCCAATTAATTCAAATAATGTGCCTGTACTTTTTGTTTGCTAATTAATTTATTCATTTATTTTTTTAACTGTTTCACCAACACACAAGTCTCATATCATACTTTTCAAATGTTCCATCGCATTCATCAGAGCCGTGCTGCCATCACCACAAATAATTCCAGGACATTTCTCCTTCTTCGTATTCAGTGTTGTGAGCATCCCATTTCCAGACCATCTCTCCTGTCATTGTCCTTTGCAACTATTAATCCAGTGGTCTCTGCAGGTTTACCTATCCTGGGTTTCAGCTACAGAAAAACATGTTGTTGTTATTGGTAGGTGCCATCAAGTCTGTTCCAGTCCATAGTGTTTCTAAGCACAATAGAACAAAACACTCCGTGGTCCGGCACCATCGTCACTGTTTTCCTCTGCCTGAGCCCATATGGAAGCCAATATGTCAATCCATCTCATTGAGAAGCATACAAAATCAAAATAAAACACAAAGGGAACAGAGAAATTAAATGAAACAATGTTTTGTGTTAAGCAGAGAAAACCCTCACTTGACAACAAGACAGTAAATTTAAGAACTAGAACAATTATACATGGCATCACGAGAGAGATCAAATGACAAGGTGTCCTGTGTTTATTTCTCTACAACTGCAGAGTCCTCCAATAACAAGGCCTTTCCTACCCCTGGTCTTTCCCTCCGCTTCTGGACTTTCACTGCAATCCCTAACCTTAGACAAACCAGGTGTATGGCTGTACTTTCGATATAAGTATTTTAAAATTTATTTTCTACTTTGATCCTTCTCATTATTGCTTTCTGTATTCTACTTACTTAAATTGCCTCTTGGGGGCATTTTAGGAGTTTCTTAGCATTGATCATTCATGTAAAACTTTCACTATTTTTAATATAAGAACTTATAACCATATAAACTGTAGCTCATAATTTTAAAAAACTTTTTATTGTAATTTGAATTAAAGTTTACAAAGGAAATCGGTTTTCCATTGAGCTATTCCTACATAGTTTGTTTTTGTGACAGTGTTTGAAAGCCCCACAATGTAACAGCACACTTCCTATTTTCTCCACGGGTTTACAGATTCCATTCACCTTTCTTTCCTAACCCTTCGTGTCTTCTGAGCTCTGTTCCTGGGCAGATACTATTCTCTTTATCTTATATGGTTGATTGTCCTAAGAATATATACTTTCCTCTAGGTCTGAATATTAATTGGCTGTAAGTTGAGTTCTGGGAATGAGTTCAGCTCTAGGCTTGATCAGTGATTAGAGCCCTAGTCTTGGGACTTCCACGAATCTCTATTAGATCTCTAAGTGTAAACTTTATAAATTTGAGTCTGTCCTACATTTTTTTCTC
>NW_022111324.1:89737684-89741763 GCF_000313985.2 Echinops telfairi
ATTATGTTCAATTTGTAACAATGAAAATACATCCTGCATATCAGATATTTACATTGTGATTCATAACAGTAGCAAAATTACAGCTATTAAGTAGCAATGAAAATAATTTTTTGGTTGTGGGGGTGCCCACAACATGAGGAACTATGTTAAAGGGTCGCAGCTTTAGGAAGGTTGGGAACCACTTCCATATACATGTAGAAATATTCATGAATGTAGTCCCATTTCCACACCTGTTCAGCTTGTGCGTTTATCTATCCACTTATAGATTGTTAATTATTTATTGCAGAATTGTGCATGAATATTTACTTTTGTTTCCTTGAACTCCTATGTTCTTCTCAGGGTCTTTCTTTGCCATGAAGATTTTGTGCTGATAGCCTATTTATTCATACTTCATTTCCCTCCACCAAAGACAACAGTCCGTTTAGCAGTTTACCTTCTCTTCCTCTCACTCCCTCGGTAGCCTTCAAAGAATATTTATTTGTGTGTGCAAATCTATTCTTGATTCTTTATGACAGTGGTCTTATACAATAGCTGTCCTTTTGTGGTTGACTTATTCCACTCAGCATGCTGTCCTCCAAATTGATTCATGTTATGAGGTGTTTTGCTGATTTGCTATTATTCTTTAACTTTACTGTTCCTTTTTTTTTTTCTTTTGTGAATAAATGATGGTGCGATAAACATGAATGAGCACATATCTGGTCATCTCACATCTGATTACTCTAAGATACCCAACTACTAGTGTGATTGCTGGGGTCATATAGTATTTCAATTTCTGATTTCTTAGGAAGTACCATATTGTTTTCAACACTATCTCACCATAAATTTTCTAAAATAACTTTTGCTATGCTTAAAAATGGAGCAGGTACATTGTTGTGATAGAAATACATTTATAGCATAGCTTTCATGACTTCCTTCTTGCTATTGCAGTTTTTTGTTTTATTGCAATTTCTTCATAATAAGTCCCATAATTATTCTGCATTCTTGGAGAACAACTACCAAGGTGATCATTTCAGAATTTACCAAAAGAAAACTTGAATAACCTTATGAATTGACCTCTCAGACTTGAATTGTTGTTGTTTTGGTTGACTTCTTTTCTTTATTTCTTGAGCAGTTTACTGACACATAATTCATGCACCATACAATTAATTGGTTTAAATATGTTTTTAAAAGAGTTGTGCAATTATCATTGCAATATTAGAGCATTTTTTTCATTGTTACACCAATTATTATTAGCTCCTTCTTACTCTCCCCTACCCCCCATCCACCTGCCAAAACCTTAAGGAACTATTAATCTAGTTATATCTCCATAGCTTTAACTGTGTCATTGGTATTTCAAATGCCAGCAGGGTCACCCAAAGTGAACGGGTGCTCATGGAGCTATCAGACTATGACCAAGGAATTAGGCGTCTGCTTCAGAGGAAGCGCTCACTGAAAATCGTACGCATGGCACGTAAACCTTGTCAGAAACTGAAGGAGATCATTGTCAGAGACAGTGTCAGAGAATGGGACCCTCAGATTGGAGGCACTCAAAATGTGACTAAGGAGCTGTTTCTCATAGGAGAGTGGACCGTGGTGATGAGGATGGAGTAAAGCCTCCAGTGGGAGTGGAAACTTCAGGATCTTCCTTCACTACCGGGACACAACTCAAGGAGAGAAGAAACAGCTGCAAAAATCTGCTAGTAAATCAAAACTTGGAATATATGAAGTATGAATCAAGGAAAACCAGAAGTCCCCAAAAATGAAATGTAATGCATAAAGACCAACATTGTAGGCATCAGTGAGCTGAAATGGGCTGATGTTGGCTATTTTGAATCAGAAAATCATATGGCTTACTGTGCCTGGAATGGCACAATTAAGAGGTGTGGCATTGTATTTGTTGTCAAAAAGAACATCTCAACATCTATTTTGCAGTACAATAGTGGTTGTGATAGAGTCATATCTATCCACCTTCAAAGCAATCCAACCAATCCAACTATTATTCAAATTTATGCACCTACCACAAAAGCTAGTGATGAAGAAATTGAAGAAGTCTAGCAATGTCCATTGGAAAATGATCAAATATGCAATCAAAATGAGTTATTAATTATTGGGGATTGGGAAACAAGCCGAGAGAAAGGAACGAACATTAGTTGGAAACTATGGTCATAATGATAGAAACAAAGCTCTGGATCACATGATTTTGCAAACCCGAAGACCTGTTCATAGCAAATACCATTTTTTCAACAACAAAAAAGACCACTATACACACGAACTTCTCCAGATGAAGTACAAAGAAATCAAATTCACTCCATCTCTGGAAAGAGAAATGGAAAAGCTCAACCAGGCGAGGGGCTAACTGAGGAACAGACCATCAATTGCTCAGATATAAGTCCAAGTTGAAACTAAACATAATCAAAACAAGTCTACCGGAGCTAAAATACAACTGTAGTAGTTACAGAATCTGATGTCAACTTAAGAATATTGAGTGAAGGGGTGGAGTGTAGCCTGACAATCAGGTCACAGCTTGATGATCTCATTTGGAGGTACTACGAAGATAAATAGCTCACTGGAGGCCAGACCCACACTTACTCTGCTTGGTCTCCCTGCTGACAAGCTACATAGAGCTATGCTGATGGAGCCAGAGCCCTGAGCTTGAGGACACCCGTAGAAACCCACACCAGCATTGAGATGCTTCCCCTGCCACTGGATCCACAAGACTTTCCACCCACTGGCCTGTGATCTTCCTGAATTCAGCATCATTGCATGTGTTTCAGGAGTCTGAAGAGGACTTTATAGATTGGTATCAGACCTATGGGCTAATATCAGACTTATGGACTTGATCTGGACTGGGCTAGAATGTTTTCTCAATATTCAATTTCTCTTGTTTATAAAATTCTTTCTTATACACACGAGTGTCTATTAATTTGTTCTTGTAGTCAACCCAGACTAAGAGAGTTGTGTTTCCCCCTCACTCCATAAATGAGGAAGCTAAGGAAATAAAAAGTAAAAGCTTATGATCCCACACTAATAAGTTTAAACCTAGGCAATCTAAACTCAGAACCCTGCAATTTAACCATGATGCCATTCTGTTCTTGACATCTCAAAAGGTCTGTCCAAATAATTTAGCGACAATAGCAACCGGAACATACACATTGAGCACACAGAGACTTTATCTGCAAACAAAAGAACTTTATCTGCAACTCCAAGCAAACGGCCCAATCTACCAATTCTCCTGACGTGACCCAGAGAGTATTAGCTTTGAAACTAATAAAAATAATTTAAACTTTGAATGCAAAGAAAGCTCACTAAGAAATCCAGACTAGGTATATCTATAAAGACTGGATTAATATTTTTTTGGAGTTATGGTAGGGGAGGTTGCAGGAGGGGCTAGGAGCTAATAATAATGATGATAAGAATGAAGAAAATGCTCTAAAATTGATTGTAATGACGATTGCACAACTCTTTTCATTATGTTTAAACTATTGAAATATATGATATATGAATTATATGTAAATAAACTGTAAATTTTTTCAAAAGATATAAAATGATGATTCATTGTCTCAGCAAATAATCACAAATGGGTTGATACCAGCTGATTAGTAAGAAACCAGTGGAAAAGAATGTGTGATGAGAAAGAACAGTAACTACTGGGAGCAGTCAAAAGGAAAATCGTTGGAAGAGGGAAAAAAAGCACAGAGTGAAGGGGCAAATGGGCAGAAACCAAGGATAACAGTTGTCTCCCAGAAATCTATCTCTCGAAATCCTATTAGGTAACAAAATTATATTATTAAATTTTTATTTTGTCACATATACAAACAGGTTTCTATTACATTTTGAGAAAGTTTCCTTAATAAAATCGATAATTTTTGTGATGACATTATCAAAAATACCAACGCTGAAAACGAATGTGTGCATAATTAAGAGTGGTGAAGAAGACTGATGGTGCCCCGCTATTGAGACCTACAGCGTCTGGGGTCTTAAAGCCTTGAAAGTAAACAAGCGGCCATCTAACCCAGAAGCAACAAAGCCCACATGGAAGCAGCACACCAATATGTGTGATCATGAAGGGCCGAAGGGACCAGGCTTCAAACACCAAAGGC
>NW_022111324.1:89742546-89744441 GCF_000313985.2 Echinops telfairi
AATCTTGTGTAAGTAAGAAATAACAACATACTTAAAAAAAGAAAAGAAAAGGGAATTATGAACCACGTTCATAGACTATGACTGGAAGCAAGGATCATGTTCTCAGAAGAACAGCATCCAGCCCAAACTGAAGATGACATTTTTTCTTTTCTGCCTAGGATATTGAAAGGATATGTTTATATCCTTATTCATTCCTTAGGATTCTTATAAAACAAGATATTACTGTAGGATCTGTTTTAGACGTACCTAGTGTTTTCCCTCTGAACACCACACAGTATACAATAAACAACCAACTAGCCCCTCCCCCCGAAAAAGAAAGAAAAAATGACATACTTATAAATGTGAGAAATGTCTTCAGCTTCCCATTATTTTTCAGTGCCCCAGAGAATTAGGGGTGGCTACAATATGGAATGTAATTATTTCTCATGATGAATTTTTATTTATATTAATAACCTTATGTTAATATCTGTTATTAACAACACATTTATTTTTGCCCCCAGTTGCTGTAGCATGAATCTGTAAACTTTCTACTTTTGGAAGCACTTTTCATTACTGACAAATACTTTTTAAGTATTTTCAAAGTATTAAGTATTAAGCAAAGGATTGTGAAATTGTTAGATTTCTCAGGTGGGAAATACCTCATTTCTTGGCTTTGCATGAGAAAGAATTCATGCTGAAGCCTGGTTTGTGATCCAAGTAGGTTTTTATAAAGGATGGAAGAAGTTTCAGGGTTTTTTGTTTTCTTTTGTCTTGAACTTTCAGGTTTTACCATCACTGAACCCGGGACTGCGCACCCACACACGGTAGCCTGAGGCCAGAGTCTGGCCAGGCTGAGCAGATGGGCTAGGAAGAAGAAAAAGGGAAGGGCAGTCTCTAGGTCCAGGTGTTTGGGGCCTCTGCTGGGAGGCGTGGTCGAAGGTATCGGTTGACCTCATTGACTGAAGTAAGCCCACCTAGGCCTAATTTGGGTCACCCAGAGGTAGGGCCCACTTGGCTAGGGCTTGAATTGGCGCATGCCCAGTAGTCTTTGTGGCTGGCTAAGGCTCTCCTGGTTTCCCTCCAACCTCCTGCAGGGGACCTTCGGGCATGTGGAGAGACCCCCTGTCCCTGTTCTTCCTACCTAACAAAATCACACTTTCTAGTTCAGATACTTCTAAGCTTCATTTTGATTCAAAACCACATTTAAAAAAAGAAACTGGGAGCTCTATTCCTGAAGTGCCGAATGCTATGATTCAAAATGGCACTAAACTTTTTATTTTCCTACTTTTTAAAATTTCTTTCTCTGATATTATCTCCTACCCCTCCAATGATTAATCAATAAGAAGAGGGAAGAAAATAGCAAAAGAACGTTTTGCACAATGCCTTAGTATTTATGATAGGCTTCGTTTCAGCTTGGCAGGGCTAGGATTTTCAGTAGGTAGGCAATTGAGACCTCTGTCATGATACTATAATGTAAATACTTCCATAATGGAATCAGCTTTGAGCAGAAAAACATTTCAAAGAGGACTTAGGAGGGATGCAACCTCCATTCTCAGTCACTACCTGCTCGAATGGAAAGTAAATGTCCATGCGGGTGGGGCCTGTTCTTAAGTAATCAGACGCTGCGAGAAGGCTTCTCTCTTTACTCTCTGGTCTGGATCCAATATCTGCCTCATATTGCCTGACAATCCTGGGAACTATCAGCCACCTGCCATATTGCCTGTTGACCTTTGATACAGTCAACTCTGTAGCCATGAGTCTGATTTACTATCTGGTTCAACTTCTGCTTCCTGGTTTGTCAGCTCCAGCAGCTGTGCAACTCAGGAAAAGCCTCCACGTTAACACCTGACCCTTGAACATAACCACTTCTATAACTGTGTGAGTCATTTTCTAGATAAAAACTCTTTATTTGTATA
>NW_022111324.1:89744938-89761912 GCF_000313985.2 Echinops telfairi
TGGAAAGAATACACAGTCACTATACAAAAAAAAAAGAACTAGTCAACATTCAACCATTTCAAGAGGAAGCATTAAGAAACTCTGATATTGCGGGAGGAAGCCTAAGCTAAAGGCATTAGCCAAAATAAAAGGTACCAGAAATTGATGGAATACCAATTGAAATGTTTCCACAAACTGATGAAGAATGGGAAGCACTCACTCAGCTATGCCAAAACATCTGGAGACACCTACATGGTCAGCTGACTGGAAGAGATCCGTATTTATGTCCATTACAAAGAACGATGACTCAAAAGAATATGCAAATTATAAAACAATATCATTAATATAAGAAGCAAGTAAAATGTTGCTGAAGCTCATCCAACAAGAGTTGTAGCAGTACATTGACAGGGAGCTGATGGAGGTTCAGGACAGATTCAGAATAGAGCAGGCAACAAGGGAGATCACTGCTGATGTCAGATGGGTCTTAGTTGAAAGCAAAGAGCACCAGGAAGCTGTTTACTTGTGGATTATTGAGTATGCCATGGCATTTGACTGTGTGGATCATAACAACTTGTGGAGAGCTTGAGAAGACTGGAAATTCCAGAACACTTCATCGTGCTCAGGAGGAACCCATGAACGGATCAAGAGACAATTGAACACTGAGAAATAGGGAAGAGCACATGGTTTAAAACCAAGAAAAGTGCAGATCTAGGCTGTATCCTCTCGTTTTGCTTGGTTGATCTGTATGCTGAGCAAATCGTCAGAGAAGCCAGTGTATATGAAGGAGAATGGGGCACGGGATTAGAGGAAGGTTTTTTAACAACCTGCCACAAAACAGATGACACAACCTTGCTGAAAGTGAGGAGGACGTGAAGTACTTGAAGATCAACATTGCACTCAACGTAAATAAGACCAAAATCCTCACAACTGGACAGAGAGGTAACTTCATGATAAATGGAAAGTTATCAAAGATTCTGTCTTACTTGGATCCCCAATCAGTGCTCATGGATCAAATGATGCATTGCATTGGGTGAATCTTCTGCACAAGACCTCTTTAGAATATTGAAGAGCATGGATATTATTTTAAGAACTAGGATGCCTGACCCAAGCCATGGTATTTTAAATTGATTCATATGCATGTGCAAGTTGGGCACTGACTAAGGAAGACTGAAGAGCAATCGATGCATTTGGACTGGACTGCTGGCAAAGAAAATTGGAATACCATGGATCGCCAATAGAACAAGCAACGCTCTCTAGGAAGAAGTACAGCCTGGATGTTCTTTAGAGTCAAGGATGGCAAGAATGTGTCTCAATACTTTGGACATGTTATCATGAGAAACCAGTTTCTGGAAAAGGGCATCATGCTTAGTCTAGTGTTTCGGCACGATTAACGAGAAACTTCTGCAATGTGTGTCAAAGAGTACAGAGTTTCTTTATTATGCCGGTGCCCAGAGTGATAGCTCTTGCCTAACCCACTCTGACCCCTAAAGGCTATTCTGCAATGGGTTTTCTACTGTACAGCTAGGGGAGGTGGAATAGCTCGTGGCAAGGAACAGTTAGGGAGGGCTAGAGTGGGTGCTGATCACTGAGCTAGAGGGAGACACAGAAAAGAGAGCTGGGACCGCTCATGGTGAGATGCAGTTCAAGGGCAGTGGGAGCAGGTGCTGATTAATCTCAACCAGCCAGGCACGGGCGGCCTGAGGGTGAGATGTGTGTTTTGAGGTTAACAAAGGAAGGTTGCCACCACAGTGGCATATCGCTTGGAACAGTTTGTGCTTGGGGAAGGTTGGGTTTTCAGTTTCAAAGAAACAGGCTATCCTTAGGGTAAAGTGAGCTGTGACCATAGTAGAGGTCGTTGAAAAAGAGGAAGACCCTCAACAAGATGCATATGATTAAGAAATGATGATATTGAGGGAGCCAAATTTGTTGGAACTTCAATTGACACAGTGGCTTTGTCAAAATTAGGAGCATTAAGCTGGGCCCTGCCCTCAAAATTTTCAATTCTATCCTGGTGTTCAAAGCGGCAGAAAAGAACTCTTACAATGAACTTTGAAGACACTGAATCCTGTATCCATCCGCTTTCCGCTTGAAAGCTCATGTTTTATTCAAAGCACAAGGACGGTTCCCATTCTTAAAACTCAAAAGAGCAAGGCTTTATTTCTCAAGAGACAATCTATGAATTTTCCTGAAAATGCTTGAGCTTTTAAGCAAGGACTGTCTAACAACAGTCATCTGTTTGGTTCTGTTCTCAGAGCTAAATGTGTCTTTGTCAATCTTTTGGAGGCTGGAGAGTGGGGCAAGGGGAACCTTCATTAATTATTTATGGCATACGTGGGGCAGAATAAGAACTTTTGGTATTTTGTAAACATTGCCGAATTCTCTTTCATGTACACTGTTTCTTTTTTCAATACTTGCAGGAATCTTTTTTTATATAATCAAAATTCAACTTAAACCAAATTAGCCAAAACCTGGCTAAGTTTAGCCAGATGGGACTGTTATCTGTATTGCTAATTTTGTACCATATTTTGAATTGCAATAGTATGCTACATTTAACTTTGCAAGTCTTGATATTACATAACTGCTTGCAGTGATTTGGTGGAACTGCATAGTTGTAAAAAAGTATTTTTCTTTCAATCAGTGTTTTTACTTTTGCACCAATTATGAAATGGTAAGAAAATTACTTTTTCACCAGAATCTTTACTATAATTATGAAAAAAATGTACATAAAATAATGAAATTAAACAATAAAATAAGCATTAAAAAAATAAAATAAAGATGTACATCTTAGCCCTAGAAGAGGACAGAGCCAGATTGACTGTGACGAGATTCCTAGGTTGAGGGGCAGATCTGGGGATAGACTAGTGTTAGCAAAGCTGAGCGGAGTCAGAGTTGAATAGAAAATCAAGATTGATACAAGGGGTCTGATATACCGATAAAGAAGGAGAATTGGACTGGTCAATATCTTGGCAGTTGTACTTGGTGAATTTATCAAGTGTGAGGAGGTGGTTAAGAATTTGTTTGTGGGCCATCTAGCTGAGAAGCAACAAAGCCCACATGAGAGATGCACACCAGCCTGTGTGATCATGAGGTGTCGATGGGATTGGGTATCAGGAATCAAAGACTCAGAACAAAAAGTCATATATATGTGAATGAGGGGGAGTGTGGAGTGGAGACGCAAAGACCATCTGTAGACAATGGGACATCCCCTAACAGAAGGGCCACAAGGAACAGAAGGGCAAGTCAGGGTGCAGTATAACACCGATGAAACACACCACCTTCCTCTAGTTCTTTAATGTTTCCTTCCCTCCCCACCCCCCACTATCATGGCCCCAATTCTACCTTACAAATCCGACTAGACCAGAGCATATACACTGGTACGGATAAGGAGTACAGGAGTTGCCAGAATCTTCAGGAGAAGGCCATGCCCACACAGAAGCCTCATTGTCTATGGCCTGATTGACAGGCTGGACTCTACCCCTTCTCAAGTCGACAGGAGATTATGTAACTGCCACAGTGGGATACCATCTGATTTCTTTAAAACACTTTGCTATAGTACTTATATCTTCAGTGACCACTTCATGACCATAGGAGGTAGTTAGTCTATTGTGTCAACCTGGCCGATAAACACATGTGGGATTAATTGAAGGGCAGAGAGATAAATGGCTCGGCGAGCCTCGCCTTTCTTGTCTCTTGCTCTTTGATCATCAGACCAGTGTGCGGCTGCCTTGCTTGTTCGGGGCCTCAATTTGCAAGCTACACTACCTGTGAGACACCTAACCCATGGGCTGTGTCGCTGTAATTTGAGGTTCCTTCAGGACCTGCTCCACCACACCATTGGGATTTACATCTCTTGAGCTGGGGACTGTCAGACCCTGTCATCTGGCTGACTGTTGGTGACCTGCTTTGCTGTTTGCTGTCTGTGCCCTGATAGCCTGAATTGCACTACAAAGGATTACCTGGCAGCCCTCAAAGACTTGAAGGACTGCCAGTGTTTCACAGCTGTCTCACGGGAGTGGGTTGCACTAAGCCATTTGTAGTGCTTTATAATTTAATTAACTGTTTATTTCTTATATTATCTATCTATCTATATCTATATCTATATGTATATATATCTATATATATATATAAAACTATTAGCATTCTGGTTTTGTTTCTCTAGAGAACCCTGTCTAACACACCATAAGTATTGAGCAGGGCTATATCATAAGCACTAATTGTTCTTAGATTAGGGTTTATGATTAAGTGCAAGCTCAAAATTCATTTGTATGTCTACGGTTTATATATGACTGTGGTCCACTTTAGAGACAGCATTATCAGCTTCTTGAGAAATAATTAAAGATATCTTAATGAGACATTTGGGTAATTCTAATAATAGTATCATTAATCTAGTCAATGGTATAGATTTTAAAATATTGCAAAAGGGAAAATATATACTTTTGTAAAGCATTTTAGACTAACTTTGAGATAGTTTATTGTGCCAACCTGGCCAATAAACACATGTAGGGTTAATTGAATGGCAGAGAGAAAGATGGCTCAGTGAGCCTTGCCTTTCTAGTTCTTGGGTCTCTTGCTTTGGGATGGTCAGACCAGGGTGCAGCTGCCTTAGCCAGTTCCCTGCTTCAGCTGGCAAGGCTCACTTCCTGCAAGACATCCCTGAGGAGAAGCCACATGGACCTACCCCAATGCAGCCCTGGGTGCTGGAGCAGACATGTGGAGACCCCTGCTAGTGCTGAAATGCTTACACATTCACTGATTCTGCTTTCCTTCTGTAGTCGGCATCATTTCGTATGTTTTGTGAGATACAGGAGGATTTTGTGGATTGGTGTCAGACATATGGGCTAATGTTGGACTTGTGGGCTTGAGCAACACTGGGTTGGGATGTTTTCTTGATGTGCACTTACCCGTATATAAAACTCTCTTATACTTATGAGTTTCTGTGGATTTGTTTCTCTAATGTTCCCAGACTAACACAAGCATACATGGGTGTTCACTTATACAGATTGAAAATGTCCGTATCTGAGCAAAGTTTAGGAAAGCAATAAGGATTATATATAAGGAAAAGAATTCAACAACTCATTTACTAACACAAAACTGTGTCTGCAGGACATGTCACAAAAATAAAATAAAATATGAAAGTGGCAAGTACATGGTAATCTTAAATTGCCAAATCCTGGGCAACCTTATAATAATAGAATTGAACTGAAGTCCACTGACTTCCAAATCCAAGACCTTGGGATAGCGGTCCTTTGCTTCTCCCCCAAATCAGGTGTTTTGGCTTTTATTCCAAAGGAGGATTTTAGTTTCTTTAACCAACAACAGGTGTATTTAAGTTAAAGTTCAGTTCCCTTAATGGGGTTTCTGATTCAAATAATTCTGATGTCATCTATGAAGAATGGTGTACACCTCAAAAAGTGACAACAAAAAATTCAACTATCCTGTAGCTCACAGGTGGGGTCACTGAGGGCCGAAAAGAAGGACTTTCAAAAGCACATGACTTGTGTGATAGATTTATTGTGCCAACAAGGCTAATAGGAACATGTGGGCGGAGTTTGATCAGTTATCAGCTTGATTGGAGGGCTACTGAGATAAACAATGATGGCTGGCACCCCATATCTCTCTTGCTCCCTGGTGATTGGACCAGCGTGCTGTTGCTTTAACTAGTTCTCTACCTCAACCTGTGTGCTATGCTACCTGGAGGCCAAGCCAACCCGTAAATCATGTTGCTACAGCTTGAGGCTCCTTCTAGACCTGCTTTGCAGTGCTTCTGGTGCATACATCTCTTGAGCCTGAGGCTGGGGGATTCTGTCGCCATGCATCCCTTGAATTTGAGTTCTCATTGGGCCTGCTTTGTAAGCTTCAGTGCTACAGACTGTTGCTTACCCACCCCACTGTCTGCTGCCTGAGGACAGACTCTGCCTGTCTTGCCTGAGGGAAGTCTATGTTGTCTGCTTCCTTGACCATGGATCCAGCAGCACTTGTTTGTTGAAAGACTTGCAGTATATTAACTGTTCCATGAAAGTGAGATGAACTGAGCCCTATGTACTGCTGTGCTGGCTAATTAGTTGGTACATTCTTTATTGTTGTATAAATATATATATATAATCATAAGTGTCTTGGTTTTGTTTCTTTACAGAACCCTGTCTAACACATTTAGTAACAGACCACTGAGTGTATTCTCCCTTTGGGTGTGGTTAAATGTTTTCTCCAAGGGCAGGCTGCCCCTCCTAGGTTTACCCACCAAGAAAAGTGAAATCATTTTGTAAGAGACATACATTATCTCTCCCATCCTAGTCATGAATTCCCATTGAAATTCACTGATCACCCACCTAGGAATGTCTGTTAGTTTGGGGTGACTATAGGACAATGCTATGTAGCAAGAACTATTTGGTCTCCTCCCCCTCCTCCCTAGTCAAAAACTGACCCTGGCTAAGGTGAAGCCTCTGCTGAAGAAGTGGTTTTAAGCTGTACAAATAAGAGAGTGGCAAATGGATTGTAAGCACTAGACAGACAGACCACCACTTTGCTATGTCTCTTACTTCTTTAGGGCATAAACCCAACAGAGATATTGCTGGATCAAATGGGATTGCGTTTGCTGTTTTTTTAGGGAGTAATATATTGCTTCCCACATCAGTTGTACATGCTTACAGGTCTGCTGGAAGGGTCTGAGAGTTCCAGTCTATCCACACACAGTCTTTCCAGTATCTTATTTTTATTAGATTCCTTGTGTGTGTTTCTGTCTTTATATTTGATAATGTGTCTATGCCCTGAAATTTGTTCCTATTTCCTCATTCATGAATTCTATAGCTTTGGGATTCACATTTAGGTCTTTAATCCATGTTATTTTCCTTTTTGAACAGGGGGCGAGATATGGGCCCTGTTTCATTTTTCTGCAAATGATGATCTAATTTTGCCAGTACCATTTGTTGAAGAGACTGTCTTTTCCCCATGTAATGTCTTTTGGGTCCTTTGTTGAAGATCAGTCACCTGTAGGTGATGCATTTATTTCTTGCTTTTCTATTCAGAACCATTGGCCTATGTGTCAACATTGTACCAGTACCAGCCTGTTTCGACGACTGTGGCTTGGAGGTTAGGTAATGTGAAGCCTCCCACTTTGTTGCTCTTCTTAAGGTGTTCTTTGTTTATTAGTCTCTTCCCTCTCCATGTGAAGTTTGTAATTCATTTTTCCTTTTATTTTAAAGAATGAAGTTGGGATTTGGATTAGAATTCCATAGTAATTATACACTGCTTTGGGTAATGTTGGCATTTTCACAATATTAAGCCATCCTATGCATGAACATGGAATATTCTTGCATTTGTATAGGTCTCTTTTGGTTTCTGGTAACAGTTTTCTTTATAAAGGTCTATTGTTTCTCTGATTAGGTTTATTCCTAAGTGCTTATTCTTTGTGTCATTATGTAAATTGTATTGTTTTATTGATGTCTTTTCCAGAGTTCTCTTCATTAGTGTACAGGATTCTGATTGATTTCTGTTCGTTAATCCTATATCTTCTACATTGTCAAATATTTTGATTGTATCCAACAATATTTTTCATGAGTCTGAGGTTTTCTACATACAAAAGTATATCATCTGTAAATAGTGTTGTACTATTTGAATTCCTTTGCTCTTTGTTGGTGTTGTTGCTGTTCAGGCTAAGAATTCTAGTACAA
This sequence comes from Echinops telfairi, assembly GCF_000313985.2. Lineage (NCBI taxonomy): Eukaryota > Metazoa > Chordata > Mammalia > Afrosoricida > Tenrecidae > Echinops > Echinops telfairi. The sequence goes on from NW_022111324.1 coordinate 89,752,585, forward strand.
TATTGAGTAAGAGTGGTGATTGGGGGGCATACTTGTCTGGTTCTCATTCTCAGAGGAAATAGTTTCAGGTTTTTCCCTGTTGAATGAGATGTTAGCTGTCGGTTTTTCTTTTTTTATTCATTTTATTGGGGGATCATACAACTCATATCACAAACCATCCATCCATCCATTGTTAAACATATTTGTACATTTGTTGCTATCATCATTCTCAAAACATTTTTTTTCGACTTGAGCCCTTGATATCAGCTCCTCATTTGTCGGTTTTTCATGCATCCCATTCTTAATCCTTCTATCGGTTTTTCACATCAGATCACATCATAGTTAATCATCACCTATATGCTACACCACATCATTATCTAACTGCCAAACCACTGAGAATCTTAACAAATCTAGCCAAATTATCTTGTATTTTGGGGGTGATTATACAACATGATAACTTTGTAGAAGTCATTTTATATATTTGGCCCGTTTTCATCTGTGCAATAAAAATTAGTAAACTAAACCATGCCCCTACCTCCTTCCAGCTCTTATAGTCTGTAAGTCCCAGGTCCCAGAGTGTGAGTTTCTGCGGGCTAAAACCAGAAAGACTTTGAAAGTTTACCTCTTTGGCCCCAGTTTCGAGTGTGGAGAGGGACCCACTTTCTTCTCCCTTGTTGTTTCTCTCACCAGTCTCACTGATTTGGGCCCGAAGATTTAATTGTTTAACCCAATCTTTCACATCATAAACATTGATTTCAACCCTTCTTGGTCATGACATTACTCTTGGAATTTGGCTGTGGTGGTAGGATAGGACAATCTACCTAGCATATTCTTGTTCATACTTCTTCAATGGTTACAGATCGTAAAAGTGGCCTATCATATTGGACCATCTGTACAAAACAACTGGAACTTGTGCCTGCTTCACTTTTAAATGACTGGGACCATTTTTTGTTTTTTTTTCCAGAGGTAATTTATTGCAAGGCATAACACAACTTCTCTATGTCAGGTTTCAAGGGAGCACAAATCCTTAGCAGAATGTTTGAGGAAAAGGGGCACTACCAAATGAAATATAAAGCAAATTCCAACTGATTTACATAACAATGAGCAAATTGCCCAAAGCCACACTAGCTTTTTCAGTTCTTAAGAGGTTTGCTTAGTTCTGCTCCCTGACTCTCCCACCTTCTAATTGCTCCATCCCAAGTCTACAAACAATTATTCCATAATTTACTTGCCTTATGGCTCCAGAAATTTGCTTAAGAGCCAAGGACTGTCTGCAAGGGCATAGGCAGGTGAAGTGAGAAAGCCTCTGGGGACAGTTATGACCCAGTGACCATGCCAGCTGGCATCTAGGCCCTGGAGTCAATGCAAAGGGTTGTTGACTTGGAAGAATGAGATTCAGGCAGTCACAAGGGTGTTACATCAACTTCCATGGTGCCTTTGATATAAACACCATGGAGTGGGTTGTGGCACCTACTCGTCTGTAGGAAACCAGGGCAGTTCATAATTTGGAAATCATAAAGCTTTTATTCCGCCAACAGAAGAAGTGCAATAAAATAGAAGGCTCAGATGGTTGGCCTTAAAACCATTCTAAGTAATGTTTGTATTAGCTTTCCTGCGCAAATTCATTTTTAAAACTTTATACTCTTTGACAATGGATTATCTGTACATAAGAAACTAATAACTAACACATTGGTCCTTAGTCCACTTATGTTCTGGGGACTCAAACTAGCAAATTCTAGCTCTCAATCATAGACCTACTGAATCAGGATTTTTAAGGTTGTAGCATAGCCATCTGCACTATGACAAGCTCCTCAGTTGATTCTTAATTACATAATAGTTGGAGAAGCATAAAATTAGCATATTTAACTAATTTCCTAATTGTTCTGAGTAACAAAAGTAGAAAGTATATAGAATGCAATTAATTTACAATAAAAACCTTTTTTAAGAAGGTGAAAACAAAATGTTCTTAAAGATCAAAATGGGGAGGGAATAAGCTAGCCTTATGTAAACATTTTTTTATATTCTATTCCTTCCAAACTAACCATTCATTGAGGAGGACATCTTTAGTACTTATTACTGGGTCCTTCTGGCAGCTTGATGATATAATCCTCACTCACTTCCTAGGCCTTTGGGTTGTGAAGGTGCCAGCAGAGGGGAATGGGTTGAGGCATGCGGTGGAGGTGAGGGTAAGAAGATTGGAGTTGAGGAAGAGGGATGTGTTGTATCTCCCTAAAATATGTGTTGTGGTTTCTAACCTCTCAAACTCCAACCACACTTTGTTGCCTTCAAATCGATTCTAATTCATAGTGACCCTACAGCAAGCACAGAATAGAACTCCCCTACTGGGTTTCCAAGACTTCACATCTTTACAAGAGTAGACAGCCGCTGGACCTGTGCTATAATCCCATTTAGGAATACTTGTCTTCATTATGTTAATGAGGAAGGGCTGGTGTAGGCTGTGTTTTGCTTCGATATCTCTTGAGATGTAAAAGTGATTAGACAAACAAGCTCAGACACAGATATGAGGGCATAGAGATGTCTAAACACATGAAGATTACCCAGGAAGAGAAATTCAGAAAAGACGAAGACCTTCCTATAGAGCCAGCAGAGGCTCAAAGCCTTCTCCTAGAGCCCCGCCTTCAGTTTGGATATGTTGGCTAAAGCCATCATTTTGGGTATTTCTATTACAACAACACTGGACAACTAAGACACGGTACACGCGTTCTTCAAAGATGCTGCTAGCAGAAAGCGCAGTTTTCCAGATCTAGAAACTAAAGGTACTTCCATGGTGGAACGAGGCTTCCATCAGCCTTGAAAAGCAGCTATTGGTCTGAGCTACAGCGATCCATCACTTATTATGCAGCCAGACCTGAGTTGACCAGTTTAGGAATCTGACAGAAACCTGAGATTTTTGAGGTCAATAATAATTTCTGTCCAATGAGTCTTTTAGGGTAATGTCCTGTTCATTTGACCAGTCTACAACAATGAACTCTGATATTTGTGTGAGGCCAAAGAGCCAGTATTTCATCCTTTACACTTTGTAGACAGCACCTCTTGCCCTGGGCCCAGGCACATGAAGGTAATTCAACAGCCCATTAAGTGTGTTGCTACAGTGCTGGAAGGGGGCAAAAGTATCCCCAGCACCAAAATCTGATAAGATGCGGCAGCTCTGATTTGGCTCTGAATTCATACACAGTTTAGCACCTTAGCACAGGCTGGGAGTTAAAGAGAGTTTTCTGAATTTGCTGCAACTAAGATGTAAATTACCTTTTCTAGCCTTTCTATTTTTTTTCCTCTCATTCATGATGGTGCCACTTTATTTGTTTTGGAATTCACATTGGCCAGTGAAACATTTCAAATAGTCTAAAAAACAAAACAAAATATAAAAAAAAATCTATTGCCTAGCCTTTCTATAAGGTCTCTCTGTTTCTTCTCTGGTTCTGAACAATCAGAATGAACTCAGTGGCAGTGAGTTTTGGTTTTTAGTGGGTCAGGATTGTAAAAAGGTGTTTTGCTTGTGAGTATGTGTGTGTATGCGGTATGTAAGTACGTGTATGTATATATATGGTATGCGTGAGTGTGTATATGTTGAGTGTGTGTGTATGTGCTGTGTATATATATGTGTGTGCATGTGGTATATGGCATATGTGCATATACAATATGTGAGAATGTATAGGAAGATTAAGAAAGATGTTGCTACAAGGGTTTTAGTTTATACATGCATGAATTTATTCCATACAAAATGTGTTAAACTATGTCTCTGTGATTAGTGGATGACTACAGACAAGTTTTCTCGGTAATACATTTGTTTTAATCTCTATAGGGTGTCTATGTTTTCCTTTTCTTAAAGGATGTTTTTTGTGTCATGGGAAAATAATTTGAGGTCAGGGCTAATAATAAATATATATTTTTAAAAAACTCATAAGGATATTTTCCTAAGTCATTGCAGCTTTGCAGCACGTTCATGAGAAAGCTGCTTCACAAAAACCCAGCAGATTTTATGAGTTCAACTTCTAAGGAAGGTGGGAAAACTGAAAAGATAAGCCGATAGAGGGAAGGCCTGCAGCCACAACAAATGAAGCAGCAGTGGCTGAAGTCCAGAAGCTGCTGGAAGAAGACCATAGACTTACCACTGATTTCATAGCTGCTGACCTTGGAATCTCACGAGGCCCAGAATTTTCCCTTTTAATTGAACATCTTGACCTCAGTGCGCTTTCAGTTCAATGAGTGCCCAAAGCATTATGCTTAGCCCCACAAGCCATGTGAGCTTTAAGATGATTTCAAGACAAATCACACCTGGGGGTGAGTCTTGGATTTACCACGATGTTCAAGAAAGCAAGGTCCAATAAAATTAGTGGCTTTTCAAAAAAACATTTATATATATTTAAAAGATCATTTTATTCAGGGGACTCTTACAGCTCTTATAACAATCCATACATCAATTGCATCAAGCATATTTGTACATATGTTGCCATCATTATTTTCTAAACATTTACTTTTTATTGAGCCCTTAGCATCAGCTTCTCTTTTTACCCTCCCCGCCCCCTACCCTTGTGACCCCTTGATAAATTATAAATTATTATTATTTTCAGATCTTACACCAACCGCTGTCTCCCTTTCCCCATGGTTTCTGTTGTTCATCCCCCTGGGGTGATGTGGTGGTGGTTATATGTCAATCATTGTGATCGGTTCCCCCTTCCTCCCCTTCTCTCCCCACCTTCCTGCTACTCTCCTGGTGTCACTGCTCGCATTCCTGTTCCTAGAGTCTGTGTGTTGTGAGCTCATCTCTTATCTGTACCTGTGCACATGCTCCAGAAAGGCAGAATTGGGGTCATGATAGTGGGGGGTGAGGAAGCCTCAAGAAACCAGAAGAATATTGTGTGTTTCATTGGTGCTATACTGCACCCCGGTTGACTCATCCCTTCCTTGTGACACTTCTGTGAGGAGATGTCCTGTTGTCTATAGATGGGTTTTGGGTCTCTGCTCTGATCCGCTCATTCTCAACAATATGGGTTTTGGTTTGTTTGTTTGTTTTGTGTCTTCTGATGCCTGTTACCTGATCCTGTTGACACCTCATGATTGCACAGGCTGGTGTACACCCTAAAGTCATGATCTTGCCCCTTCAGACTACTGCCATGTAGGCTTGTCGCTTTTCTGCTGGATGGCCATTTGTTTAACTTCAAGCCTTTAAGACCTCATATGCTTTACTTTTGATAGCCAGGCACCATCAGCTTTCTTCACCACAGTAGCTTATATACCCATTTTTGTCTTCAGCAATTGTTGAATAAACAGTTTTATTGGCATATATTTCACATATTGTGGTAGTCTTGGTAGACTAGAGAAACAAAATCATAAACATGCATATGTACATAAGAGAGAGACTTTTATATAAAGGGTAATTGTACATTAAGAAAACATCCCAACCCAGTCCAAATCAAGTCCATAAGTCTAGTATTAGCCCATATGTCCGAGGCCAATCTATAAAGTCCTCTTCAGACTCACGAAACACATGCATTGATGCCTAATATAGAAGATCACAGGCCAGTGGGTAGAAAGTCTTTGGGTCCAGTGGTGTTGTAAGCATCTCAGGGCCGGCAAAGTTCTCTCTCTAGCTTCTCCAGCTTCAGAGGTCTGGTTGCATCCAGGTGGCTTCTCTTCTGCAATGTCTCCCAAGGAGCAGCAGAGAGAGAGAAGTGTCTTCCACCTCCAAGGAGGAAGTACCAGGTTTGTCAGAATTCTTAGAAGGCCGTGCCCACACAGAAATCTCATTGGCTATCTCCAGATTGACAGCCTAGACTCCACCTCTATACTCTTTTTGTGTGTGTGTGAATAAGAAAGGTTTATAAAAAAAATTTTTTTTAAAGAAAGAGGTTTATATACAAGAGCAGTTGAATATTGAGAGAATAGCTCAGTCCAGATCAGGTCCATAAGTCTGGTATTAGCCCATATGTCTGACACCAGTCTATAAAGTCCTCTTTGTGAAGACTTAATGAAACACATGCAATGATGCCAAATGCAGGAAGATCACAGGCCAGTGGGTGGGAAGTCTTGTAGATCCAGTGGCGTTGTAAGCATCTCAGCCCTGGCAGGGGTCTCCATGTGGCTTCTCCAGGTCCAGGGTTCTGGCTGCATCAGGGTAGGTCCATGTGGCTTCTCAGGGATGTCTCACAGGGCATCAGCCTTGTCAGTAGAGTCTCCAAGGAAGTGAGCCGAGAGAGTGTCTCCCGCCTCAGCCCCACTTGGTGGTCCTCGTGGGGGGAACCCGGCCATGAGAGCAGGAGCAGCCTCAGGGACTGAGAAACGGGAACCCACCCCTACACTCTTAATCCTTAAATTGACACCAGATTCGGTGACTATCACGCATATCCTACAAATCAATAGTTCAATCACATCAAGAAGACTAAAATCATCATCACAATCAGTCTTAGGACATTTTCTTCATTCTTGTACTAATCATTATCAGTTCCCTAATTTTCCCCACAAAGACTCACTCATTCAGTTACCAAATCAGTGGCTGCCGAGGGGATCTGCTGGGACAATCAGATTTAAGGCAGCGAAATCAGCTCAGAAGTATATGGTGATTTTCTTAGAATTTCAAAGGGATCATCTTGATAAATTTTCTCACAAGAAGATCATGGAAGCCGATTATGAAAGGTTTGAAAAATTGAAAATGGTATCGGAGAAAAAAGCCTAGGCAAATGACACAGAGAAATGTTTTTGCCTCAAACCTGCTCCGTCATAGAAGGCAGCAAAGACTGTTCTGTGAGACTTTCTTTGGGAAACTCTCTCCTGTCCACCTGCAGTCCTGATCCTGCCCCTGCAGACTCCTTGGTGCTCTCCAACCTGAAAGAACAAGGAGAGGGAAATGATCGGAGTCCCTCGAGGATGCTAGAACCACCATCCCAGCAGAGCATAACTTAAATAACCCACAATTATTTGGGAGAAAGCTGAGAGAGATGTAAACACCACTTTCAAAAGTGTATAGACCTTGATGGAGGAAACACTAAGAAAAAAACAGCTTCTTATTTTGAAATTTCTGCTTAATAAAAGGGTCAGTGATTTTGTAGCAAGACTTTTAGACTTACTCTCTTACATTCACACACATCTACCTATATAGACATTCACACACACACACACATATATATACTCACATATAGCTTACAAGGGTAACAATTCTGCGCTCTTTAATTTACACTTCTTTAACATAAACTCTGTGATCATCCTGTGTCCTATGAGAAAGTCTATCAAGATGATCCCTCTGGAATTCTAAAAACCAGGCAACATATCTTCTGAACTGTCCTCTCTGCCTTGAATTTTACTGGCCCAGAAGATCCCTGCAGAAGCCACCATTTGATTGGACCCTTTTTAGAAAGGACACCTGTGTCTCAAGGAGCCTTGATAGTGCAGCACTAGCAGCTAACCAAATGGTTAGTGGTTCAAACCCAGATGCTCTGCAGGAGACAGATGAAGCTATAGATCTAGGCTGAAGCATAAACAGTTCTATTCCCTCCTCTAGGGTCACTGCAAGTCGGAATGGACTGGATAGCAGTGGGGTTTTGATTTTACTAAGGATAAGACAAGTGTGTTATTGAGAGAGCTTGTCAGGAGCCATCCGCTGATCACATGTGAAGGCTGTTAAATCACATGTTGTTTGAAGTAAACCCATGCATGTGTGTATGAACTGCAATCCCATTAGCAATACCTTTTGACGTATCTTTGTAAGTATAAACGTGTGTGTAGTTCTTCAATCTGGTACTTGCCGCTTTTTTGGCCTAAATTAGAAAATAGTTGTTAAAATTGCCCGTGGTAGTGCCAGGAGAAGAGAAGAGAGTTGAATCTTTGGAAAGCACCAAGAAGTACAAACACAAAACACACAAACGAAAACACGGTGAGCATGTTCGCCTTTTATCTGTTTAGAGGCCAAATCCAAGAACCAATTGCTCTAGGTTTCTAAACCACTTTGTCCCAGGGTCTGAACAAGGATTGTATCTCTCAGAATCATATTGCTGGAATAGATTGAAAAAAGCTGGGACAGACATTCTGATGGAAGGAAACCCCGGGGCTGAAAAGACCTCTGGGCTTTAGAAAGGAGCTAAAGCACAGCCCGGGGCCAAATGACCCCTCCATCTTTCCTGAAAGCCTGTTGCTGGGGAGAAGGATTCGCAGACTGGAGAGATGATTAGGGTTGGTGTACAGTAGAACACGGAGAGAAGTTATGGAAACGACACTAATCTCCATTCTTTTCATTCGGGGATGAAAAGCAAAATAAGGTGTCTTTATTGCATCATCTGAGCTGACTCGCTGGCTCTCTCCTTGTCTAAAGAGCAAAAACACCCTTCGCACCTTTCGTAACATTCAGTATTTCCAACCGGCACCAGCAAGTGGAACGCCCTGTAACCAGCGGAAACCGACTCCAACTAGCGTTTGGCTTGGCCCTGCTGCCTCCCATCCCCATGTCCATGTGCTCCAGGGAACAGTGGCCATGGGGCTGGCAGCTACCCGACATTTGCATTGCTTGCTGTCTGTCAGCGGTCATGGGGTGAGTCTGGTTGTAATCAAACTCACACAGGCTCCTGTGGGAACACGCCTGGCAATCGATGATGCTGAAGCCTGTCAACATCTTGGAACCCACATTTGCTTTGTGCCGACGGCTATTGAAAGTGCTTGGTGTAGTTTCTCAACAAAGGGTGTGCATCCCAGAGCAGTTGCCCTACTGGGTAAAAGTGATCGTGTTTGCTCGATCCCCACGAGCTGTTGTTGAACTATGGCCTTTGTTGGATAATAATTCGGGGTACAGAGTGTGAACAAACAGGGAGCAAAGCCTGGGTTATAATGATAGGTTTTACATGAGGGTTTTACATGCACAAGAATCTTGCATTCATTTCCTCGACTTTCTCCTCACACAAATGTAGAAAATGCCCCATCACAAGCTGCTGTCATGTGGAACAGATGATGGGACCCAGATGAACATACTATTCCCAGATAAATGTTGTCTTTATCTTCCAGAAATTTGTCACTTGAATAGGTTATTACATGTAAATGACCAGTGTGTGTCATTTAAAGTCCATAGTCCGAAATACCAGCAGAGATCTCTGTTCCTCCCCAATCAGATCATTGGCATGAATCAATACGTGCTGCTGTAATATGGGCGATATTCTTTCCCTACGCTTCAACACTGAATACTGTTTGAGTGGAACCAAGCCACAGGGAGCCCTTGGACACGAATGATAACACCTCCCTTTGCATTTCATAATCTATGGTGCTAAATTGCACCAAAAGCTACAAACAAGTTCCATTTAAACATCATTTTATTGGGATCTCTTCCCAATCCATCCATCCATCCATTGTG
>NW_022111324.1:89762212-89763120 GCF_000313985.2 Echinops telfairi
ATATGAACTTCAATATAGGTAAATGGATAAAGACAGTGAGTAGATTAATAATTCCTTAGGATTATGGTAGGGGAGGGTGGGAGGTAGTGGGGAACTAATAATAATTGCTACCAGAATGAAGGAAAATGTTTGAAAATTGACTGTGATAACAATTGCACTATTCTTTTAAATATATTTCAGCCTTGAGACAAGATTACTTCTTTTTCTCTGTTAAAATAATTTTTAAAAATACAAAACTTGCTACCATTTTGTTTTCTATCTAGTCCTTCAGCTTGTTAAAAATTTTTAACTCAGTTCTGAAGAATCTTCCTTCAACAGCCTAAAGGTATAACTCGTTTCATGTGGGTTCACCACCCTAGGAATGTTAGACTTCAGTAATTGAATATGATATGCATTCAGTTATTAAAATCAATGAAGAATGCTTTAAAGCATAACAATCTGAAAAGACATTAAATTTAAAAAGGTAAATATTAATTAAGCCTTCAGATAAGCAGATAAATTTAAAAGGAGTAAGATAGCAATTAAAAGTATAATTTAATATGTAAAAATTATAATAAACTCACTGCTACTGAGTAGATTCAGACTCCTGGCTACTCTACAGGACAGCATAGAATTGTCCCTATGGGTTGATGAGACTGTAACGCTTTATGGGGGTAGAAAGACTCATTTTGAACTGCTGACCTTGTGGTTAGCAACTCAAACAAACTATGTTTACAAGATGTAAATATTCACAATAGCCATTATAGGAGCCAATAACGTCCCGAAAGCATGAGAGAGTTACTTTTAAATTACCAAAATCTAGAGTGAAAAATGAAGAAAACATGGCACTAGTTAGGCTAGCTACAAATAGGAAATAAGTTTAAGTTAAATGGCTTCCCATGAAATTTTGACTTGTTGGGAACAATTAC
>NW_022111324.1:89763593-89765789 GCF_000313985.2 Echinops telfairi
CTTATAATATTAAAAGTTTAATTCATAAATATGCACATTATAAAATCAAAATTGAGCTCCTAAATAAACAAAATATATCTATAGAAACTTCATTTATTTAATACCCTCCAGAAATAAAAATTATATTTTATCATTATTTTGTTTAAAACTCACCATATTTATTGAAATAAGTAGTGTGCTCTTTGAAAGGACTGTCCTATTAAAATCATTTTTTAAAGTTTCTTAAAAGAAGAAGAAGCCAAATAAAATGTTACCAAAGTCAAAATGTATTTCCAAAATTGAGGCTTATTTATCCTATGAAGGAACCATGTGTAGCCTCCAGATGGCTGCCATTTAGGGTAATGGTGTATCCCTAGGCTGCTTCTAGGTGGTCGCCATCTTGGGTATAGACAGAGCTACCTGCAGCTTCTACATGATCACTATTTGAGAATTCCAGAACACTCTATTGTGCTCATGTGACACCTATACCTGGATCAAGAGGTAGTTGTACTAACCAAACAAGGGAATACTACTCTATGGTTTAAAATAAGGAAATGTATGTATCGGGGTTGTGTCCTCCACCATACTTATTCAATTTGCATGCTGAGCAGAGAATCAGAGAAGTTGGATTATATTTTAAAAACCTGGCATCCATATTAGAGGAAGGTTTATTAACAACCTGTGACATGCTAATAGCCCCACCTTGTTTGGTGAAGGTGAACTTGAAAGAGAACTTGAAGGACTTACTGATGAAGATCAAGGATCGCAGTCTTCAATATGGATTACAACGTAATATAAAGATCAAAATCCAGTAGGCAATATTGTGATAAATGGAGAAAAGATCGATCTTTTCAAGAATTTTGTCTTACTTTGATCCATAATCAACACTGATAGAAACAGCAGCCAAAAAGTCAAAAGAGACATTGCAAGGGTAAATCTGCTGCCCGACACCTCTGTAGAGCTTTGAAAAGCAAGGATGATCCTTTGAGGACTAAGATGTGCCGGATCCAAGCCATGGTATTTTCAATAGCCTCACATGCATGTGAAAGTTGGATGCGAAATTAAGGAAGCGTGAAGAAGAATTAATTCCTTTGAATTGTGGGGCTGGAGAAGAATAGTGGCAGTACCATATTCTGCTAGAAGGACAACCAGGTACGTCTTGGAAGCCACACAGCCATAACACTTCTTCAACGCAAGGATGGGAAGACTCTCTTATGCACTTTGGACATGTTACCAGGGGTGACCATTCCGGAGCTAAGGACATCTATACTTGCTATAGTAGAGAGGCAGTGAAAAAGAAGATCCTCAAGGAGATGGAATGATACAGTGACTGCAGCAAGGGCTCAAGAATAGGAACAATTGTGAGAATCCGTTGTGCATATGGGCACTATGGGTCAGAACCGACGGCGCAGGACTCATTATGCGTATGGTCACTACAGGTTGGAACCAACTTGCTGGTCCCTAACAACAACATCAAGACCTGTAGGGAAGGTGGGTAAGTATGCTATGGCCTTCTGGTAGAGTGTATTCTCTGGACCCAAGATCCCTGTGTAGTGAGACTCGTGACTTCAGCTGACAGCTACAACATCAGAGGAGCTGCAGTGTAACCAGAAGGCAGAGCATGGAACAGAACAGGCTAAGATGAGTGCTTTTGTGCAGGAGGCCAACTTGCAGACTGGTGCCTCTGAGCACTGAATTCACCGAGCTGGGCTTGCTGACTGCCTTCAGATTGAGGCTTACAGCGGAGTGGTATGCAAGCCCCTTTGAGAATTTTTTTTTTTTTTTTAGAGTTTAAAACTAAACAGTTTTATTGAAAGGTAGAGAGATTAGTGAATTGGGGTACACCAACAAAAAGGCAGACACTAAAATGTTCCAACTGCAGGAAACCAAAGGGTTACATGTTCTGAGGTGTGAAGGCACAAAGTTACAAGTGGTCGTTAAAACACAAGTCTTAATATTACATTCAAATTTTATAACCTCCAGGAAAATGTTGACCAAGGTATTCTTAGAGCAAGTCACACAAAAACTTTCAACAAACATCTCTTAACAAAATAAATTCCTTGCTCAAGTTAAAAATTTTAACCTTAGTACTTTTAATTTTATAATAGTTAAACTTTACAAGAAGCTAACTTGTTTCTTTTTTTTAAAATCATTTTATTAGGGGCTCATAAAACTCTTATCCCAATCCATACACACATCAATTGTGCAAAGCACATT
>NW_022111324.1:89766630-89774234 GCF_000313985.2 Echinops telfairi
CTTGTTTACCTTCAAGCTTTTAAGACCCCAGACGCTATATCTTTTGATGGCCGGGCACCATCAGCTTTCTTCACCACATTTGCTTATTCACCCGCTTTGTCTTCAGCGGTTGTGTCGGGAACTTTGAGAATTTATTAGTAGATCTGTAACTTTGTAACGTGTCCTGGTAAACAAATAGGCTGAGCATTTCTCACTGGTATACAACTTGATCACATCCTTAATAAACCCTTATTCATGAATTTTGTCTGTTTCTGAGTTGAAATTACCATGGATATTAGAACTCTATATCCATCCCCAGTCTACCGCCCTTCAGTTTCTTTCTAGTGATACACCAACAGCTCAATGGTCCTGCATAGCCTCCCTTCCAATGTGAGATGAATGCTGCATGCTCGGATTTGGGGAATGAGTGGTGCAGGTGTGGATCCTTGGATGTAGGTATACCCTTCCAGCTTTTGTTCTGGAGGAGGGCCTCATGAAGGTCCACTGCAAATCCTTAGAAATGTAAATAGATGTTCTTATTCCGAAAATGGAAGCTCTGGAAGAAGTGTCTGTCAGTAGCACTTATTTATGAGCTTCCTCGCCGAATGATGCATCAATTTCTTGCAGAGGGCATACGAGCACATGGCAGTGACCTTTTCGGCCTTCATACCTAACAGAACCGTTCCGGGATCCTATCAGAATACGGTCTGCACTCCTCTTCACAGCCATCAGTAGTTTGCCGTCCAGTTCCAGGGCTCCAAGTACAGCGACCAGCCACTCCTACTGGCAGCCTGCTGCTTCTGTCTACAATGCTTCATCCCCCGGCCAGGCAGGGAGGTATCTGCCAAGCCTGATAACTGGACTGAACATTATCCAGAACTTCAAAACAGTCAACATAATGGTTGGGCTGCTAACTGCAAGGCCTGCAGTCCCAAACCACCAGCCAATATTTATCTGATAGCTCACTAAATGAAATATCCAGTATAGTCAAAGGTAAAGAAACCAAAGGTTACCAGAGACAGGAGAGAAGAAGGAAGGAGGAATCATTCCTTCATAGGCACTGAGTTTCTGTTAAGGGAGAGAAGAAACCTAAAATAGCTAATAGGTTACACAACATGATGAAAATTATTTGCCATCACTAAATTGTACATGTAAAAAATGTTGAAAGAGACCTATCTATTATATATATTTATTATTGTTCATTACATATATTTATTATTGTGACATATAAATAATAATAAAGAATAGTCATTAAGAACAATAATTTAAAAAGAATATTAACCGTAAACATTTTTTAAACTACTCAGGGTTATGTCTTGCTGTGGAATAACTGGTGTCACATAAACAGAGCCCCTTGGCCGGTGACAGGTGTTCTCCAGGGCAGGTCTGTGCTAGCCAGGTTTTGCATAAGCACTGTCACTTCAGGGCAGGTTCCTGTTTTGATGGTGGGTGCCAGGTGGGTGTCTCCATTCAGTCAGAGCCACCAGAATCTCTACCCAGGAAACTGTGTGCCAATCACTGGCAAGCTTTCATTGGCACATCTGGCTCTCAGCAGGCTTGGCCACAAAATAGGAAATATCTGTTCCCAAGACAAAACTTCCAGGCTGGAAAAAATGCTGATGGGCCGTGGCAGGCCAGCTGATTGCACAGGGCTGAAGGAGCCAGGTTGTTTCTGTCTGACTCGTTACCATTACTAGTTCATGCCATGACTACAGAGAGGCAGGGAGGACAACTTGGCAATGATATCTCTGGGTGGAGGAAGAACAAGTTAGCCTATTACTTAACCAAGGAGAGAATGTATGTTTGCAATATAAACAGTGGGGCATGGAGATCAAATCAAAGCATACATTCATGGCTAAAACTGTCCACAAGAACATTTAGTATGTCAGAATATAATTTAAGGTGACCAGATTTTAACATTGGTAAAGCGGGACAAAAGCAGGACACCATTGATAAAACCCATATCCTGGCGAAATAGCCACATGGCAGCTGAAAACCGTATACCCTAGCTTGTCATGCATTCTTTCCAAAAATCGGGACTTTTAAACAATGAAGCAGGATGCAAGAAAAATTGTTAAAAATTGGGACTGTCCCGCCAAAAGCAGGACGTCTGATCACCTTAGAATATATAAAATGTGAATTTTCATCCTTCAGTTTTACAGGTCAATTTTACTTGTCTAATATTTTTTTCCCTTTCGCTCTCTCTCTCTATTTTCCTTCTTTCTTTTACTAAAAATGGCAATCCTTTTTAGAAGGCATTCTAAGGCAGGTAACCAGGAGGTTTGTTAGGCTTGTGGTACCTATCACTAGTTTGCTGTTGGACTTTCATGAATGATTGCACATGACTTTGCTTCCTATTCATCTGAATCAATCGATAAGCAGGTGGCCCTGGGTTTGTTTTCAAAACCATTCAAAACAAATAAGCAATCAAACACAAGCTTCCAGCCCAGAGACCAGGTTTTGAGGAAAGGGAAATAAAAATGGATCCTGGATTCAGGTGATTCTCTTTTGGTGATGGATTGTGTGTGACTCTTTGCTAAGGTGCTCTGAGCTTCCCTGGGCCACAGACAATCCTACAGCCAGGAGGTGGGGGTGGGTTGAGTGGTGGGTGGGGGTGGACAGGGGTCATGCGATGTATTTTCTTTAAAAGCAATTCTTTTCATTGCAAAAAAATCTTGAAATTTACTGATCTGATGAATGAACAATGAGGAGCCCTGATGGCATAGTGATTATTCTTTGAGCTGCTAAAGGCAAGGTCAGCGGTTCAAAACCACCAGCTGGTCCACCAGAAAAAGATGGGACTTTCTACTCCCATTACAAGTTACATGCTCAGAAACTCACAGGGCCAGTTCTCCCCTTTCCTAGGGGGTCACTTATGAATCTAGTGGCAGTCGTTTGGTTTGGTGAATAATGGGACAGGTCTATCAATGTTCTTATTTGTGGAAGATTAAGGATGTTGGGGAAAGTTAATTTTTTTAAAAGCTCACTTGAACTGACACAGGGAACTTGACCAAGTGGGAACTCCATCCTTCTACGAGGGGAAAACGGGACAATACTGAGAACAACGTGGATTTGGATTTGTCTCCAGTCTGGCCTTAACTAAGCTCCTTCTGAGAGCTGGGCGCTTATAATTACAGCTGTTTTAAATAAGCACAAAAAGACATTCTAGGTTAGGGGAAAAAAGGCACAAGCAGCATCCTCAAAACCCTTCTTATAGTAGTTCTACACCCAAGAGAAAGTCATTCTCCCCAATAGTTCCCCCATAGTTAGGAGTGGAGGGCAGGCAGTCACGCATTCTCCTGTTGATCAGCTGCACCTGCCATGTGCCCAGGTCCCTGATAGAGAGAGCGAGCCACACAGGGAGCTGTAACTCACAAGGTGTGGCTGTGATGCCCACCTTAGCAGTGCCAGTGTCTGCTGAGTCACAACAGCGTCTAGGAGAAAGTGGTAGGGACAGGGTGCTGCGAGGGCAAAGATGACACTTGGCAGAACTGGAGTTTGAGGTGCACAGGTGCCATACCTGCAGGACAGAGTCCTGGGCACAGGGCTGCACATACAGTTGGCACCCCTTCAAGCTGTTTGAGTGACTTAGTGGCTGGATGAGTGTACACCCTTCGTGATGTACACACAACAAGCACAAAAATTCAAGGAGGAACTCAGTGGGGAGGACCAGCCATGCTATCAAGCAGATTTTTTCCCCATCATTTTTAAGCGGTGGTCAAAGAAAATATCAATGTTTCCTTTCATCTGACACCTTTTGCAAGCAGTGAGTTGATTTCAGGTTTTGTAAGCCTCATCACTGGGCTTGTATAAATCAGCAAGATTTGAAATGAGTCCATATTTCTCTAGATCCTGTTTTATTTTTCTTCACAAGGCTTCGTGATTGTTGGTTTTGAACATTAAGATGCAAACAACACAGGAAGCATCATTTATTTGAATGCACTGGGTTGTCATGGCATTAAACAGTTCTTAAAGAGAACCATGATCCCCCTTCAGCTGGTCGGGCTGCCAAGGGGGAGAGTAGTGAGGAACCTTTAGGCTTATTTCCATTCTTGCTTTACCGGCCATGGTGCAAGAAAACCCTCCGTGGGCTTCTAAAGCCCAGCCACTCACTGATGGGCGCCACTCAGCAAATGGCCCCACTAGCAGACACAACAGAAGGGCAAGGGGAGGCGTGGCAAACAAGAATAGTCTGTATTTTGCCAAGACACCATGTTGAGGTTTGACTCTCCTGTCTTTTCTTTTTCCCTGGAGAGCTTGTCTGACCAGTCTTCTGCTGACGGAATTAGACATTGCCAAAGAGGATTAGGACGATGATGCCCTGGCAGAGGGCGGTCTGAAACGCATTCTCCCCTGTGACCCTCCCCACAATGTGCCCCCCACCCCCTTTCACTTTCCTGTCCCCCATTCCTTTTCCTTCCTCATCAACTGTCTCCTCCTAGTTCTCCTTCTCCCCCTCTTTGTTTGCAGTGGCTCAATCTCTCTGGCTCTGGACTCAGGCGCCTCCTCTGAAGTCTGCCCACCTGGGAGGGATGAGCAATGTGTTCTAGGCCCAGCTTTGAAGACAAGTTGTTGAGATGGAAGAGTGTTTTAATGGACTCTAAGCCAAGCTTAATTGGGGAGGAGTCCCTCACCGCTAAAACGAGCCTGACTTGCCTGGCAGAAAGACACCAAATCCCTGCCCTGCTCTGCCCACCTGAGGCTTAGGAAGGGGGGTGGGGGGTGGAGACAGGTCTGCTCTTGCCTTCTCAGCCACATCTAGTACTCACAGGTGATGATATTGGGTATTAGAGTTAACAGCACGTCTCAATCATAGTTGGCATCTTTGAATGGAAAGAGGTTGGGCGCCTTAAAGGGAAGAGCCTTTGATCATACCAGGAGAGCAGTGCAGTTAAGTGGAAAGACAAAACACAACATTGACCCTGTGCCAGCCCGGCCTGGGTTCCCATTCTGATATCACCACTTACCATCTCTGAGTGGCCATGAGCAAGACTCTTAATCTCCTTGAGTATCAGTTCCTCCTTGTTGAGTGGGGATTACAGTGTTTTCCTTTTCAAACTATTGCTAAGATGAGGAAATTTGATAACGTAAGTACTTACTTCTCAGGGAAGCTGTTTCTGCTTCCCTGTGGACAAAAGGGTTTTCCCCTAGGTCAGGTGTGGGCTAGGAAACTGCGAGAGAAGCATCAGAATAACCTTCTCCCTGATTTGATTTTTTTCCCCCTCTAACTTGGGCCCCTGGGCTCTCTTTAATCAGATATCCCCCCCCTTTTTTTTTTGGCAATGAAATTAAACATTTACTTTATTATTTTACAACAGCTTTATTGGGATATGATTCACTTAGCATACAATTCAATAGTTCAACCACATCAAAAAG
The DNA here is from genome assembly GCF_000313985.2 of Echinops telfairi. NCBI lineage: Eukaryota > Metazoa > Chordata > Mammalia > Afrosoricida > Tenrecidae > Echinops > Echinops telfairi. The sequence continues at coordinate 89,771,986 of NW_022111324.1, forward strand.
AGTTCTATGATCATCACCACAAGGAGTTATAGAGCATTTTCTTCATTCTTGTACTCATTCATATTAGTTCCCCCTTTCTGCTCAATCTTCCCTAACCATACCCCCAAGGGACCATTAATTTAATTATTGCCTCTGTAGATTACCTATCCTGGACTTCATATACAGAAAAACAGGAAAACACAAAGAACAAAACACTTAGTAAGAGCAAAGTAAAACAGATTAAAAACCTCAATCAAAAAGAAAACATTAAAACTTAGAAAAAATTAAATGGATCATAAGTGAGATCAAATGATAGAGTGCAAAATTCTAACCTAGCCGCATCAATCCACTTTCAAATGCATTCTGCATGCTAGCAATGCCATTCATATCTCTGGCTCATGGTCAGGGGGGATCCCTCAGGGTCTTAATCCACATGAATTCCCCCTTCACTTCAAAAAAGCTTTCAATGGGTCAAAGAGGAGATGAAATGATAAGATATTACATTTTGAACTAATTTTGTCTTCCATAATGAACTTTGCAATGTTTTCTGTCTGATAGCAGAGCTATACAAATCCCTCACCTATGACTGGAGGTCCGTGTGGGGACCCTGCAAATGGATTTTGGGCTTCCACTGTCATCCACAGCCCTCTGCAAACCAGGCATTCACAATTTAAGCTTTGATACCATTCCCTTCTTTAGATTTGGATTATATTATTTACAATTCTTGGATCACACAGGCTAGTGTGTTTCTTCCATGTGGATTTAGTTGTTGCCTCACCTAGACAGCGGCTTTATTGAAAATAAGTCTTTCTGAGAGCCCAGGTACCATCTAGTTTCTTCACCACACTTTGCTGCAGCACTCATATCTTCAGTGATCTTTTCATGAGGGCAAGCACCAAGCAAGCCCATGTCTTAAGAACGAATGGTTCTTAGATGGGTGCTAGAATGAAGTGCAAGCCCCAAATTCAGCCATGTCTCTATGGTTTCTATAGGTCTTTGGTTCACATTAGGAGCATCATTGTCATTGTATGTTAGAGGACACTATCAGTCATCCTGCTGCAATCACTTCCACTGCTACCAAGTCAATGCTCACTCAGAGACCTTATAAGTCAGGGTAGAACTGTCCCTGTGAGTCTCTGAGCCTGCAAACCTTCACAGGAGTAGAAAGCCTCCTCAGAACCCTGTGGGGTTGGCTGGTGGTTTTGAACTGTTGACTTTGTGATTAGCAGCCCAGTGAGTAACCACACGCATTAGTTTAGCCAATGCTATAGAATTTAAACACTCTTGAGAAAAGGAAATTATATGAGTATAAGCCAGATATGAACCACAATACATGAATTATTGACTTGTGTAGATTAAACTCTTCAATGACTGGACACTATTTACACAAACAATGGGGGTTGGAGATAGAGCAAATCTTCCAATAATATTCACTCACACCAGCAGAGCTACGTATACCAGATTAATACATGTCATAATGAAGCATCAAATAGTAAGTATATGATAGTTCCAGGCCACCATTTATTGGGCATCCTGAAAGCAAAAAAAAATTGAACAAAAGTTCAGAGTCTGCCCATTCTCTGTCCTTGGGTTAGTAGTCATCTGAGTCTTCTCACACGAAGGCATTCGGGCCTTCAGTCCAGTGGCTACAGGTGGGTTTGAATGGGGGAAGATTATTCCGTTTCTGCCATACTAAATTGTGCTACGGTCACCCCAATCCAAAAGACACACTCTCATCAGAGTGGTAAGGGTACCTGATGGAAATTAAATCAAGATGTGGGGAGGGGGTCACATGTCTCAGAGAAGGAAATTACATCTCGGTTGGTAGGAACACGGGAAGGAGTAACCTCCCAATAGGGAAAACAAAAACAACAGCAACCCAGTTGATAACACTTACGTGGAGCCCACGGGAGACTATCCCTGGTGCTTGGTTTCTAATTGGACGCTTGTGATCTAATTTCTGTGTGGCCCATGGTGACTCAGTCCTTGTGCTCTAGACTGCTGGGATTTCACACTCTGTTCTTTCGAGGTGCACAACACCCTTAATAGACCACTCCAGAAGGATTTCACGTGGAAACCCCATTAAATAAGCTGGGTTTTACCTCAGCTATTTCCTCTGGTGGGCATAGAACTTTCCTGCTGGCAAGTTTGGGCTGCTCTTGCGGGGCTGTGGTTTCTTGATAACTGCCTGGCACACAGTTCTTCATGGCTCTCAGTCTACCCGTCTCCCCCTTCTCATCTTTCATCCTCGCAGATGACAGCCTTTTTCT
>NW_022111324.1:89774334-89776243 GCF_000313985.2 Echinops telfairi
TCTTGATAACTGCCTGGCACACAGTTCTTCATGGCTCTCAGTCTACCCGTCTCCCCCTTCTCATCTTTCATCCTCGCAGATGACAGCCTTTTTCTTTTCTTTCTTAATTTCTGGGGGTTCTTGTTCACATTTTGAAGCTATTGCATCTGAAGGTTGTGAAGCCTCATTCTAGCAGCAACTCCCTGGCTAAATTAGCAGTGGCGGAAAGCCCAGGGTGGTAAGACATGGCTGCAAAGACCAACTGCTCACGGATGGTGTGGGGGTCACCTCTCCCAGCAGGTCTGAGGGAAAGGACACGATCAATATCTGCGCCCACGTGGAGGCCTCACTTTGATAGGGACTAACCCAGGAACCACGAGAAGGGAAGTCATTTGCTGAGATACCAGAGCAAGTCTAAACAGTGACGACATGGTCACAACCCTAAAACAAATGTATCACCGAGAGGACTTGTCTGCAGCCACCTACGGACCACAGACACCTGTTTAAACATGTTTTGTTTGGAATAAACCCACATAGGCATCAACTGAAACCCAAGTAGTAGCAATATTTTTTGACATTATCTAGATCTACCTAAAATCTCAAAATAATTAAAATCTTCACGACTGGATCAATAAGCAGCATCATGATAAATGGAGAAAAGATTGAAGTGGTTAAGGTTGGTTCTTTGAATCCACCCAGAAGCTCCATGGGGGACGATCTGATGACATGCTCCCCTGAAGCTGGCAACCTAGACCAGTGGTTCTCAACCTCCCTAATGCCACGGCCCTTTCATACAGTCCCTCATGTAGGGCTGACCCCCAACCATAAAACTATTCACCTTGCTACTTCAGAACTGTCATTTTGTTACTGCTATGAAGCGGTGACCCCTGTGAAAGGGTCGTTCGACCCACAAAGGGGTCACGACCCACAGGTTGAGAACTGCTGACCTAGAAGATCTTATGGGCAGTGCTATTCTGTCACATGAGTTCACTGTGAGTTGGAAGTTACATAGATGACACCTAACCACAGCTAAAACATCTACAAACACACATATATGTGTATACATATGCATATATTGACATATAAAGTGATATTTTTATGGGAGTTCATGAGAGGCTATTTTGGTGCAACTATGGGTCTCTCCCTATCTGGTGGAACAAAGAGTCAAGACAAGAGTAAAGGCAAAAGGAAGCAATTAGTCCATTGGATCATGCAAAGATCTCCACGACCCTGAGACCAGAACTTAGATGGTGACTGGTGACCACTACCAGCTTCTCCGAGAGGGATCATATTAAAAGGTCAGAGATAAAGTGGGCGAAAAATATGGGACCAAATTCAAAGTCATCTGAAAGGTCAGGCTCACTGAACAGAGACTGGTGGGAGCCCCAAGACTATGGCCCTTAATCATCCTTCAGGTCTAAAACTGAACCTATCTCTATGAATCAACAATGCATCTACAAGGGAAACAATAACGCTAAAAACACGAGAGAGAAACAAACCCCTTAGAATAATCAACCATTTGAGATCACAGTGCAGCATTTGTCCAATCACCGTGTTCAGAAGGATTAGAAAAGAAAGAGGAATAGAAAGAGAAATCACAGGGGGGAAATGGGAAAAGTGATGTTACACTGAGGGGTTTACAATAAATGAGATGAAATAAAATGTGCATAAAATATTAAATTTTAAAATGGAGGGCTACCCTGTAAACCTTCACCTAATTCACAATCAGAAGGTTTTAATTGCATATAAAATGAATTGATCGAAAAGAATATTTACGTGAGGTTTAAGATACGTAATAGAAAAATTAGTCTACAAATAATAATGTACAGAAAGGAAAAGGAGCTGAGTTCCTCCCTTGATTTAACTAAACATTTCCCATAAATTCTTTAAGCCCCATCATCTCTAATGAAAATTAAACTCAAAATACCTG
>NW_022111324.1:89776343-89784818 GCF_000313985.2 Echinops telfairi
TTAACTAAACATTTCCCATAAATTCTTTAAGCCCCATCATCTCTAATGAAAATTAAACTCAAAATACCTGCTTGGCATAAATGTCTCCAAAACAAGTTGAGAATCTAAACAACATTGGTGGAGTTCTTCAAATTCCTCAGAACCATACAGATTTATCAATAATATTCCCAGAAAACTAAAATCTCCATGGAGACAAGGTGATTTGTGTTCTTAAGTACGTAGCTTGTTTCTCCAGGCCTTATTAGAATTAATAAACTCTCTTCAAACCTTCTAACGCTTCCCTCAAAGACCTGTGCCTTATTGGTTCCAGAATTTGAAGGGAATGATGTAGAAACCATTTTGTTCTTTGAAAACGGAGTGTAGGAGACTTGCCTCTCTTTCTTATCCTTTCGTAGAAGCCAAAGCGCTCCTTCTGCCTGTCTCTCTTGTGGAGTTATGGGCAACTCTCCTCCTGGTCATTTTGTTCCTATTGTGAAGTGCCACAAGAGCTCATGGCTCTTGCCTGTGTCATGCTTTGAGCACTCAGTGGCTTCCATTCTAGTTGTTGGTGGTAAGCACACCCATGCAGTATCAGAGAAATAACCCCATACGCTTCCAACACTCCCTGACAAAGCTTCTCTTGTGCACGCGGTTATTCAGCCCTTCCCTTCCTCCCATGGGTTAGAAATCAATGCCTGGTTGATGCCAGGATGCGTGCCTTGGGCACCGAGCTGAGCAGGGAGGTCACAGAGGGCCCAAGTCATCAGTGAAGCAGCTAGTTAGACCAGGTCAAGGGACATTCAGGGTTTCAATTAACTTGTAGTTTTACTTCATAGTAGTTTAATATTTGCAAGTATTTTCAGTGTTGGTTGTCTGGGTTGGTCATTTGATTTGTTTTGCCAGAATTGCTTATTCTCTCCTTCAGCGGCACCGTCTAATCAAATCCCTTCCATTCTCTTAAGGGATCAGCTCATTCCTTTTTAATCACAAAGGTGAAAGAAACAGGTGACCATCTCATTGTGTGCACATCACCTCTGAAGCCCTAAGGAAAATATTCCAAGAAGACAATGTTATGTGGCACAGTCTGCCACCTCAACCATGACCATCTGGCATTCCCTGTAGGTTTATTTCTAGATGAATTTGGGAGCTGAATTGCTGGGGAATGACACGGCCAATCATTTCTTAGTCCCATCCTCCTGGCTAGCCTTGGTATTATTAGCTACAGTTGAGTCTGCTCCAGTTCATGGAGACATTATATACCATAGAATGAAGTGCTGACCAGTGGCTACCTCAAATAGACCAGAAGAAATAGATTAGACATATAAAACACAACAATACCGATATGGCGCCAAAAAATCCAGTTACTGCTGAGTTAACGCTAACTCATGGCAACCCTGAGTGTTTTCAGAGAAATTAAAAAAAGGGAGGGGTGTTTCACTGGCTATTTTTCAGAAGTAGATTTCCAGGCCTTTATTTTGAATAAACGAGTATTTCGTTTAGCAGCTAAGTATGTTAGCCATATAGACCCAGGGACTTTGGTCATGACACAAAGGAAATACTGAAATGCTGAATAAATTTAATTACCACTATTATGATTGCCTATTTTTTAATTTAATTTTATTTTATTGGGGGCTCTTACGGCTCTTATCACAATCCATACATATATCCATTTCGTCAAACACATCTTTGGATTCCTGATAATCTTCTTAGAACATAGCACCTGCCCAAGTTCTTGATTTCATTATCCTATGCCACTGAATTGGGCTAAGCAACACACGTCAATAAAATGGCATACACATACTAGAAATTTGGGGCAGAATCATCCTTCCAGAAGGTTTAAGTTGTGAAAAGACAACTGATAGCGGAGAGCTGAAAGAGCTAAGAATTGTAATAAAACTTGAGCGGCCTCAGAACAGCCATGGTTCTTTGTTTACTTGGTTTAAAACCATGCCTCTGTGATTATAAGGGCTTGTTTCCCTTATCCATTGCAATATGGTGTTCTGTGTTCTGGGCACTGTAGCTTTGTAATTTTTAGCTCTTTGTTAGTACCCGTTGGCCATTCATTCCTTTTATGGAGAGGTACAGTGAAAATTCATAGCTCTCTGATGGGCAACTATCATTTGACCATACATATCCAACTCCATGACTATCAGAAGCAACTTGAGGTTGCGAAACTGGATACATGTAGCGTACACATGGCAGTGTTTGACCAATGGGCATCCCAGGTCAGAGGCCTCTAACGGACAGCTCTTCACAGAGGTGTCTGTCTTCCCAAAGGAACCGTGTTTATAAATGGGCGTGCACATGCGGCTGAGGGCCATGGAGTCCACCCAAAGGTGACAGGAGTCCCGATCATCTTTACTCTGAACTTTCTGATCCAGTGTTGCTCTTCACTGAGGTGGTTATGGGGAGGGCCAGGGAAGATGGGAGCAGCATGGGAAACACTATCTTGGCTTAAATTCTTCTGATTAATTCTTGCTTTTCTTACTTGTTATTACTGTTATCTGTCACCAAATTGACCTGAATTCCTGGAGACTCCATTGACAATGGAACAAGATACTGACAAGTTTTATGCCATCCTCCTGGTCAGATGCAGACTGGATCACTGAGATCCACTAAGTTTTGTTTGGTTTTGCTGATATTCAGAAGTAGATTGTCAAGCCTTTCTTCCCAGTCCATCTTAGTCTAGAATGTCCACTGGAGCCTGTTCAGTATCATAGCATTACACAAGCAGCACTGGCAGACAGATGATATCTACGTACGTGGTTCAATGGCCAGGAATTGAACCTGGTCTCCTGAAGGGAAGATGAGAATTCTACCATTGACCCACCAATGCCGCCTTCCTCACATAGAGTTTAATTAAAGGAAGGGTGGAAGAAAGGAGGAAAGGAGGGAGGGAGGGGAGGAAAGAAGGAGGAAAGAAGGGGGGAAAAAGAAGTATTGTTATAAAAATCCTTTAAAAATTTTTTATATTCCTGGGCACAGCCATATGCATCCTATGCTGGGTTGGAAGTGCCAGGCTCTGTCTCCAGCCATCTCCCCAGAAAGAGAGAGAGGAACCAAGGGCTTGTTCTATGTGCCTCAGAGCAGCAGGTGTGGGCTCTGCCACTCCCGGCACATGGCGCTTCTCCTTAATGCCTGTGGGGACGTGAAGAAAGAAAAGCTGTGGCCCCTGGCTGCTGACACCCACACCCACACCCACACCCACACAGTTCCCAGAGGGGCAGAGGGCTGAGGCAGGTGGGAGGGCGGCAGGAGTAGGGAGTAGACTAGGCAGCTGCTGCCTTGGGCTTTTGGAGCCAGCCCCTGCCCTGTCTTTAGAAAGGAGTCCCACACAGAGGACTTCTGGCAGGTTCAAGCAACGGCTCAGAAATGTGTGTCCAGGAAAAGTGTCTGCATCTCTTGGATTGGGGAAGGTCCAGACCTGGAAAAGTTGCATTTAGTCAACAGTATATAAGCCATCGGAATTCTCCCAGCTGAGCCCAACCGGGGTAGGAACGCTGACGACAGTTAATAAGCAGCTGAACTCCCAGAGGAGGACACCATCTGCAGTCGCGCTGATGAATTAAAGTCTAAGCGTTAATGGCAGGAGCTGGAGAAAACATGCTGCAAATGAGCGTGATGGAGAAGCCTGCTCGGGGAGTAGGCCTTGCTTTTCGTCACGGCATCACTCTCTGAGGCATGCGAGCCCAAGCCTGCATCTCTGTCACAGGGCAGAGGAGCAAGCGCAGGGCAATGGAAGGAGGCTGTAGTCAGGACGTCTGAAGGAGGAAATGAAGCCCTGGTCCTGCCATTGCAAATCGTTGCTGGGGTTTTGTTTACTAAACACTGTGTGACTCTAAAAAACACTTCTTCCCTATCCTGGGCCTTGTTGTCATGATTTCCCAAATGGAGGTAATAAGATGTGTTTGAAAAGAATGAAAATGAGATCATTTGTGTGAAATGAAACTCTTTTGTAATAGGACTTCCACTTATAAGTGAAAGGGGGCGTCCTCTGTAAGGACACCGGAAGAACGCATACAAGTCTACCGAAGGAAGGGCCGGCAGCTCCCCCCAAGTGCTCCATCAGGGCTCTCACTGCACTTTCCACCTCTCGCCTTGCAGGTTAATCTCTTAGTCTGAAGACCAACTTCCTCCATATGTTTGGGATCAGAGCCACGATCCCTCCCAACTGTCACATTCAATACTTGGCTACCAGCCAGATGGACTTGTTTCTGCTCTCCAAAGGCCCATCTGTGGCCAAATATCGAATCCTTGACTGGCTAGCTGTGGCCAAAGGTACAAGGTCTGGAAACAGGGTCGTCTCCGGCAGGAACCACACAGCTGGTGTTGGGGAGGAAAGGTCCTGGGAGAATGATCCAAAAACAATGAAGGGTGGTGAGAAGACTAGGCAAGGGACATCCATGTCAATGCTTTGCCAATGATAAAGGCACTTCAAAGGGGAAGCATTCACCACCCTTATTGGACATACAGCTCAGTGTCGTGAGGTCCTTCAGAGTTGTGTGTGTCAACTGATAGACAAGAATCCAGCTCCATTGAGTGACCTTAAGAACGATACTGTTTGCTGCTCTTTTGGGCTCCTGATTTGGGAAGTAGTTTCATATTTCCTGAGTTGTAATTTGTCATTAGTTTAATATATGTACCACTAGGAACCCAGAAGTAAATACATCCACCTATGAATACCTGGTCTTTAACAAAAGGAAAGAAATATTAATTGAGGGAAAGGTAGTCCTTTAAAAATGGTACTGGCAAAGCTTCATATCCATTTACAGAAAAATAAAACAAGACTCATACCATATACCATATACAAAAACTAACTTAAGACTGACCAAAGACTTAAACTATAAAAAGCATCAAAGCAAAAACAGGGCAAACTTAGGGACTCTAATTTATGTCATAAATATACTATAAAATATATTAAAAGATGCACATGTAGCAAGATATAAACTAGATGACTGGGATAGGAGAAAATAATTCGATAACAGGGTGATTAATTTCAGTGAAAAAGTAAAGAAAGCATACAATAAGAGGTGATTAATACAATATTATTCAAGAAAAAGAAGACAGAGAGATTCATAAGAATTATAGACAGCAAAGATAAATACCATTACATATATAACCCTGCATAATCAGTAATAATACACATTAATCTACAAGTGGATACATAGGAAAAGAGGCAAGATGAACAGACATGAAAAGGCAAAAGGGACTGATTCAGACCATATATAGGTTTGGAAGATAACTTTTCTATAAATATATTTGTGTGTGTGTATTCATGTTTATAATAGAGCAAACAAGGGACAAAGGTACATAAACATCTTATCCAAAACCAGACACCTAGAGATAATGAGTCACTGGGCCTGGAGATTTGAAACCATAGTTATAGGAGTCATCAAAATCAATTGACAAAGTTTAGTTCATGAAGACAACATTCTACATCCTACTTTGGTGAGTAGTACCTGGTACTTACCGTATATATTCGAGTATAAGCCAACCCGAATATCAGCTGAGGTACTTAATTTTACCACAAGAATTGCATTAAAAATGTGCTGAAAAGCTCGGCTTACACGAGTATAACAGTAAAAGGTTTTGAGTGGTAACTAAGATGCATGCATCGGTCTCTCCCCAGCCACAGCAAAGCAGAGGAAAGAAACTCAGACACATGAAGCCAATTAGTTCAAAAGATTAATGGATCATGCAATCCTCAGCATACATGGCCCTGAGATAGGAAGGACTACTCTGAAAAGGATCACAATAGAGGATCCAGAGCAAAAATGTGGAACGAAACCAGAACGATCAAAAAGATGAGGCTATGGTTTGATACTGATGCTGTTAGATGCCATTGAGTTGATTCCAATTCATAGCAACCATGTGCATGACACATCTAACCCTGCCCAGCCCTGCACCATCCTCACAATTGTTCCTATGCGGGAGCCCATTGTTGCAGCCACTGTGCCAACTACTTTGTTGACTCACTTTTCCACTGCCCCCCTATTTTCCCTATTTCTCTTGACAACATGTCCAAAGTATGTGACAAGGAGTCTCTTCATCCTTGCCTCCACAGGGCACTCTGGCCATGCTTCTTCCAAGACAGATCTGTGTCTTCTTCTGGCAGCCATGGTACTTTCAATATTCTTGGCCAGCACCACAACTCAAATGCATTCATTCTTTTCCAGTCTTCCTAATCCAATGGTCAACTTTCACATGCATAGGGAGCTATTGAAAATACTATGGCTTGGGTCAGGCCCACCTTAGACTTCAAATAGCCTCTCTGCTTTACATCGCTCTAACGAGGTACAGTGCAGCAGATATACCCAAGGCAATGTGTCTTTTGATCTCTTGACTACTGCTTCCATGAGCATTGATTATGGATCCAAGCAAGATGAAATCCTTGAAAACTTCAATCTTTTCTCTATTTATCATGATATCGATTGGTTCAGTTGTAAGGATTTTGGTCTTCTTTACATCGAGTTATAATCCATACTGAAGGCTGTAATCCCTGATCTTCATCAGTAAATGCTTCAAGTTCTCTTCCCTTTGAGCAAGCAAGGTTGTGTCGCAGGTTGTTGATAAACTGTCCTCCAAACCTAATGGTACATTCATCTTCATATATTCATTCTTCTCTGATTATTTGTGCAGCATACAGATTGTTTAAGTATGATGATAGGATACAACTTTGACGCACAGCTTTCCTGATTTTAAACCATGTACTATTCCTTTGTTCTCTTAGCACAACTGTCTATTGATCTGTGTACAAGTTCCACATGAGCACAAAGAAATTTCCATTCTTCTCCAGGCTCTAGCTATAGTTTTTTCATGATCTACACAGTCAAATGCCTTGGCATAGTCAATAGAACACAAGGATTCATCTTTGTGGTATTCTCTGCTTTAAGCCAAAATCTAATTGACATCAGCAATGATGTCCCTAGTTCTTCTTTTGAATCCGGTCTGAGCCTCTGGCAACTCCCTGTTCTGTTGTAACTGGTGTTGAATGATCTACAGCACAATTTCACCTACATGTGATACCAGTGGTACTATTCCAAAATTTGAGCATTATGATGGGTAACCTTTTTTGGAATGGAATGGGTAAAAATATGGCTCTCCTACAGTCAGTAAATCAAGTAGCTGTCTTCCAAATTTCCTGGCATAGACAAGCAGGTGCTTCCTTTGCTTCGTCTGCTTGTTAAAACATTTCAGTTGGTACTTCATCTGCTCTTGGAGCCTTATTTTTGGCTAAAGTTTTCAGTGTGACTTGAACTTTGTCCTTCAATACATATATTCTTGTATATACTTCCCGAAATGGTGGCATATCAACTCGGTCTTTTGGGACAGTGACTCTGTGTCTTCTTTCCATCTTCATTGGATGCTTCCTGCATCATTAGATATTTTGCCTATAGAATCTTTCAAGATTGAAATTCAAAGTTGGATTTTTCTTCAGTTCTTTCAGTTTAAGATATGATAAGCGTTTACTTTTTTGGTCTTCCAGCTCTAGGTCTTTGCACGTTTCGGTATTTGACTTTGTCTTCTCGAGCTGCCCTTTGCAATTCTCATCTCAGCTCTTTGACGTTATCTTTTTTTTCCATTTGCCTTAGCTACTCTATGATTAAGAGCAAGTTTTATACTCTCTTCTGACATTCCCTTTGATCTCTTCTGTTTTTCTTGTCTTTTAGAGACTTTTTGCCTTGTTCGTGTATGATTTTCTTGGTGTCTTCCCACAGTTTATCAAGTCTTATGTTAATTTATTCTTCTGTCTTGAGTGCTCATAAGTGTTTAATTTGTCTTTGAAGCAAATCTGTCTTTGAGATATAGTGGAAATTCATGTGAGATATTCAAGGTCATATTCTGTGGACTTGTTTTAACTTTCTTCAGCTTCAACCAGAACTTACACAGTAGCAATTGGTGGTCTGTTCCATAGTCAGCCCCTGGCCTGGTTTTAGCCGCTAAGATCTTGCTTCTCCATTGTCTCTTTCTACAGATGTGGTCAATTTGATTTCTGTGTATTCCGTCTGGAGAAGTCCATGTGCATAGTTGCTGTTTGTGTTGTTGAAAAAAGATATTTGCTATAAATAATTCGTTGGTCTTACAAAATTCTATCATGTGACCTCCAGCTTTGTTTCTGTCACCCAGACTATATTTTCCAACTACAGTTCCTTCCTCTTTGCATCCCACTTTTTCATTCCAATCACCAATAGTTCTCAATGCAACTTGATTGCACGTTTGGTCCATTTTGGACTGGAGTCAATGGTAGAATTCTTCAATTTCTTTCTCACTAGCTTTGGTGACTAGTACATATATTTGAATAATTAGTGTATTGATTAGATTTCTTTGAATTTACATCTCTCTCTATATAAAATCCTATCACAAGCAGCATTGTGTTTCAAGATAGATCAGGGTACGTCCTTGTATACAATGTATGCAACCCGTTTCCTCTTGATTGTATCGTTCCAGGCATAGTAAACCATCTGATTATCTGATTTAAAATGCCCAATACCAGTC
>NW_022111324.1:89784938-89797773 GCF_000313985.2 Echinops telfairi
TGTGCCCTATCAGCAAATGAAGATTTGGAAGGCTTTGCTCCCACAGGCTTTACTCCATTCACATCACCATGATCAACTCTCCTTCGAGAAAGCAGCTCTTCCTTGCTCATGCTCCGAGTTCCTTCTCACCCGAGTCACCCATTCTCCAGCACTCTCTCTGACAGTGCTCTGCTTCTATTCATTAGGTCCTCAGCATCTGACAATGACTCCGTGCTGTGCATACGATGATTAGTGGTTATTTCCTCCAAAGTGGGCAGTTAGTTCCTTCTTCGTCGTCTGTCCTTAGCCTGGAAGCTCCCCTCAAACCAGTTTATTTGGGGTCACCCTGCTGGCATTTAAAAAATCTGTACTTCCATGGTCAATTAGAGTGTGGCCTGGAACATCAAGCAGTCAGAGAAGATTAGAAGTTGATGCTTAAATGGAAGGAATATTAACTTGTTAATAGATTATTTCACTCTGAGGCCCAGACAAGGTTATGACAGGCCCACAGTTGAGTTATTTAATATGGGGAACTTTACACTGTGGTTTATAACCTGGCATGGATGCTCCCTTCCTAGAACATCACCTACCATGAAGTCAGTGATTTGTTGTGTGAGCGTCGGAAACGAGGTGAAATGGATACCTTGCTATAGTATTGTAACTGGATTGGAAACATCTGACTCCATGACTGCAGAGAATGGGAACCAGATCTTTCGACAGCACACCATGTGTTTCAAAAAAGTAGACCTACGTACTATTTCCCACTTTAACTCTTCAGTGTGCATGGATTCAAATTCTCTGAAATTTCAGCAGCAAGCTATCTTTGACAGCAGTTCTCTGAAGGTCAACCCTCATGACTAAGTTAGACAAACAACAATATTTAGTTCCCCTGGTTTGTGTGTGCTGGTTGCTTGTAATAAATCATTTATAATGGAATTATGGAGATGGGAAATTCTAAAATGCTAGTTCTTTCTTGATCTACATCCTAACATTATGCAACCTGAAACTGAGTCATTGCTTCCAATGTTCAAAAGCAGCTGAATTAATATCTAAAATTGAGTTGATTCAGTATCCAGCTATGTCTACAAAAATTATCCACAAACCAGAAGTCTATATATACACTTCTGGGCAATGTTTATTATTTTACAGGATCTAAGCTTTTTAGATGTCTTAAAGTGATAGTGCATGATAAAAAGCAGTGCTAGTGAGTTAACCAATTTGTAAATATACTTTTGTTCTAATTTAGAAAGCATCTTGGACACGGAATTAGTAAACCACCTTTGAGTAGTATACATCAAGATTGTTTAGGTTGATAGCAGAACAGCTGAAGGATGTGCCAGGGGAGGGATGGATGCAGATTTGCCCTTATTTGCATTTTGTATGTATGGAAACACCTTGGTAATAATTTAATAATTGTACGAGCCCTCAATAAAATAATTTTAAAAAAAAGAATAATGAGGGTAGCAAATGTACAAATGTGCTTTATTGATGTATGTATAGATTGTGATGAGTTGTATGAGTCCCCAATAAAATGACTTAAAAAAATAACTCTATACCACTGCATTGCCACCCCCCCAAAAAAAACAACATTATACTTAGCATACTTTTGCTTTTTGTTTCATTTTAAATTGAACATTTGGGAAATGCAGTGTTTTAACTATAACTCTCCCAATATCCTTATCTAGAAGCCTGTTACCGTTTTTCTCTTTTGTAATTTTTCTCTTCCCAAAATGAGTTTTTTGCTTGTTTCTTTTCCTGATTGAGTCTTGTATTCTAGCTTGTGAAAATACTCATGGCTTTGGGAATTTGATTTGTAAATATTCACCATGTTTTTTAAAAAAAAAACAAAAACCCACATGAATCCATAGTATGTGACCGCAACCTTCAAAAATTATATGCTCAGTTGTGTATATACATACATAGGATGTAGAAAAACATGTCAAACTGTAACTATCAAATCATCAAAATGATTTTGAATGCCTTTTGAATTCTTCGCTTTTTGCTCTTTGCTTTTCAGTTTTCTATAATGCACAGAAATCTTGAAGAGGAAAAAAAAAGTTATTATATAAACTTTCGTGGTATCCCTGTTGCCTGTAGAAAGTTAGCTTGCAGGCAAAAAAGAAAAAAAATGTGTGTGGATTTTGAAGATGCTGGCTGAGAATGAACACCAACTAGCTGTCCACATCTTAAGTCTGACAGTCTAGTTTTTCCTTTGTTTTTCAGTTTTATTGATATATAATTGACATACCGTGCAACTCTATGGTTTAAACATAATTAAAAATTATGTAATCATCACCACAATCAATTTTAGAACTTTTTATCCATTTTTGTACTCGTTATTATTAGCTCTCTATTTCACCCCAACCTCCCCTGCCATAACCTTAAGAAACTATTGGCCTAGTTAGTGGTGCTGTCGATTTTTCTACCCTGGAGCCCTGGGCTAATGACTAGGTCATCATTTGGAAACCATTGTGGCTCTGCAGGAGAAAAAGAGCAAAGCTTTCTACTCCTACCAAGAGTTACAGTCTCTGAACCCCAAAGAAGGAGTTCTACTTTGTCCTATCGGGTTGCTATAACTTGGAATTGACTCCCTGGGAATGAGAGTGGATTTCATATAAAGAAATCAAGCCCCAAAAAGGAAAACCCAAAACCTCAACATTAGCAGCAAAACAGAGAAAATCCTCAATCAACAAAAAAGCAGAAAATAATAAAAAGAAGAACAAATTTAAAATGGGTGAGAAGGGAAAACAAATGATAAGGTGTTAAATTTTAACATCTGCATTAATTCACTATTCCAATGCATTCTGCATGACAGCAAGGCAACGCACATCCCTGCTCAGCAGTCAGAGGAAATTCACCGGAGGGCTAATTCATAGGAGACTCTGCAAATGGATTTTGAGGTTTCCTTGTCATCCAGAGCCTTTTGCACAGCAAGTGCTCAGAATTTAAGCTCTACTACAGTTCCCACCTCTGGTCTTAGATTATATTATTTACAATACTTGCAACACACAGATTAAAAACTCAATGACTAGGCAATCAATGAGGGTTGAGTCTATGGCAACATTTACAGTGATTCTCATTTACGAAGGCAGAACTATCCTGCTGGACTGAGATATGTCATAATAAGCAAAGAGAGTATGAAAATAGCAAATGTATGGTAGTCTAAAATTGCCAATTACACAGCACACTCAAAACAAGAGATTTGAACCAATGTTCAATGACTTCCAAATCCATAACTTTCAGATAGAAGTAATCAACTTCTGCCCATACTAGGGTGTTTCAGCTTTAAGAACAAGGGGGTATTTCAGTTTCTTTAATCAGCTACAGGTGTGTGTAAGGTAAAGCCTGGCTTGCTTAGTGGAGTTTCCAAATAAAATCCTTCTGGTGTGGCCTGTGAGGGATGTTGTGCTCCTCGGAAAGGACAAAATCTAAAATTCCAGTTGTTTATAACATGCAGTTTGGCTCACCAAAGGCTGGAAAGAAACGAAGTTAAGAGAAACTGTTTGGGAACATAGTACAGAGCATATTCTCCAATGTAATCTTAATATTGAGCACTTTTCCCAGTGACAGGTTGCTTACCCACCAACAAAAGTGAAATCATAGTCTCATGACAGAAATGCCCTTCTCCACCCCGCACCCATACCAATTAAGGTTCACCAAGAATCATTGTAGAAATATATGTTGATCACTGGAGGCACAATGCAGGAATTGTGCCAGATCTGACCCCACCACACCAAGGCAAAACACTAAGGACATGCAACAGAGCAGCAAGGGGAGCAAATCAATGAATCCCTGAGAAATACAGAAAATAGACTTTGGGGCTAGGGCATGGCACCTCATTAGATTCTACCAGAAAACACTCCTAACGGTCAATAAACAGACCTGGAACTATTTATAGACTTTTCATTTGTTTGTTTTGTTATTGTTGTTGTTGGGGTTTTTGTTTGTTTGTTTGTTTGTCATTGTTGTTTTATTTTGCTTTGGTGCTTATTATTGTTTTGCATGTCTATCTAGATAAGACATGTGGGATAAACAATCCAGAGGAGAAAACAACAGGACCGATGATTCGGCAGTGGACACAGGAGAGGGGGAGGCAGGGGAAATGGAGGGGAGTGCCAACAAACTCAGGGACAAGGGAACAACAAGTGATCTAAAATTGATGACGAGAAGGACATAGGATGCTTGGTGGAGCTTGATCAAGTGCAATGGAGCCAAGAGGAATTATTGAAAGCCAAATGAAGGCCAAACATGAGAGTGGGACAAGAGGAAAGTAAAAGGAAATAGAGGAAAGAACTAGGAAGCAAATGACATTTATAGAGGTCTAAATACAGTCATGTACTATGTAAATATATTTATATACGACAGGGGAATAGATCCATGTACATATATTTATATGTTAAGTACTAAGGTAGCAGACAGACATTGGGCTTCTTTCTACTCAAGTAGTCCCTCAACACAAGAGCACTTTGCTCACCTTCCTGACACAATCGCTGAAGACAAAATGCATGCATAAGCAAATGTGGTGGAAAAGCTGATGGTGCACAGTTATCAAAAGATATAGCATCTGGGGTCTTAAAGGCTTGAAGTTAAACATCAAAGGCCACATAGAAGAAGCACACCAGCCTGTGTGATCATGCGGTGTCTATGAGGTCAGGTATCAGGCACCAAAGACCCAGAACAAAAACTCATATTGACGTGAATGAGGGAGAGGGCAGACTGGAGACCCAATACCCATCTCTAGACATCCCCTCACAGAAGGGTCACAAGGAAGAGATGAGTCAGTCAGGGTGCAGTATAGTATCGATGAAACACAACTTTTCTCTAGTCCTTTAATGCCTCCTCCCCCTACCCCCACCCCCGACTATCATGACCCCAATTCTACCTTACAAATTTGGCTAGACAAGAGCATGTACAGTGGTACAGATAAGAGCTCAAAACACAGGGAATCCAGAACAGATAAACCCATCAGGACCAATAATAAGAGTAGGGGTAGGGGGAAGGTGGGAGAAGAAAGTGGGAGCCAATCACAATGATCAACATATAACCTTTTCCCAGGGGGACAAACAACACAAAAATGGGTAAAGGGAGACAGTGGTTAGTGTAAGGCATGAAAAAAATAATAATTTATAAATTATCAAGGGTTCATGAGGGAGGGAGGAAGTGAGCTGATACCAAGGGCTCAAGTAGAAAGAAAATGTTTTGAAATTGATGATGGCAACATATGTACAAATGTGCTTGACACACAGGATGGATGTATGGATTATGAAAAGACCTGTAAGATCCCCCAATAAAACGTTAATATATATATATCTGTTGATTTAGGGTGACCGTGGAACAATGCAATGTGGCAGGAAATAGCTGCTATTCTCCCTCTCCCCACATCATGTGAAACTGACCCCGGCTGAGGTAAGGCCCCCTTTGAAAAAGTGGTTTTGGTGATGCACAAATAAGGGACTGGTTATGTTGGCCTGCAATCCGCATGGTCAGCAGTTTGAAACCACCAGCAGCTTCGCTGGAGAAGGACTGGGCTTTCTATTCTTGGAACTAGATCTGCCATCATCGACTGTACAATGCTCTCTGTCTGATGACAAGGCTATTCGCATTCCTCGATGGTGGTCAGAGGGAATTCACCAGAGGATTAATCCCTGTGTGGACCCTGCAAATGGATTTTGGGCTTCCACTGTCATCCATAGTCCCCTGCAACCCAGATCCTCAAAATTTAAGCTCTGATACCATTCCCTTCTTAAGATTTGGATGATATTATTGTAAGTAATTCTGGTAAACATAGGCTGGTGTGTCTCTTCCATGGGTAGCAGACTACAAATGGCAGCTTGGAGGAGACATATTTACTACACAAGCAACGTTTTGTCCCATTTTCATTTACTCTTTATTATTTATTCTTTCTTCAGTGCCCCTTCGCCATGCTCACCACTCTCCCTTGAGCACATACCAACCCTGTCAAAGTATCAGGAGTCCTTGCCCAAACTATGGTTTAGTTTTTGCATTTTTATTTTATTCTATTCTATTTTCCATTGTTACTTTCATTTCCTCTTCCCACACAACCCTATCCTTTGTGGATACTCGATCCTCCCAGGCAGATGGAGACAATCTATTTGAAATAATATCAGGGACAAAGTTTCCAGCATCATACAACACACAATCTATTATATTATGACAAACTGGCAGTCAAGTGTTGGATTCTATGAATTAGTGATAGGAAATGGTATTGGCCATTTTCAATCAGAAAAATCACATGTTTTAATATACCATGAATGAAAAATTTGAGAAGAACGATGTCACCTTCATCACCAAAAAGAATGTTTATAGGTCTGTCTTGAAGTACAATGCTATCCATATGCCTACAAAGAAATCCAGTTAATGAAAATACTTTTCAAATTTACCCATCACTAAAGCTAATGAGAAAGAATTCTACCAACATCTTTAACCTGAAATTGATCAAACATAGAATCAAAATGCATTGCTAATTATTGCAAATTTGGATGCAAAAGTTGAAAACAAAAAAGAATTAACAGTAGTTGGAAAATATAGTCCTGATGATAGAAATGAAGCTGGAGATTACATGAAAGAATTTTGCAAGACCAACAGTTTTTTTTCCATGGCAGATAAATCTTTTCCAACACCACAAAAGGCAACTACACACATGAACTTCTCCAGGTGGACACACAAGAATCAAATTGGCTACTTCTGTGGAAAGACATGATGGAGATGCTCAATATCAGCAGATAAACCCAGACCAAGAGCTGACTGTGGAACAGGTCATCAGTTGCTCTTACGTATGTTCAGGTGGAAACTGAAGAAAATTAAAATAAATCTAAGATAACCAACACACAGCCCTGAATATGTACCACCTGAATTTAAAGTATATCTCAAGAATGGATTTGACCCAATGAACACTCACGGCAGAAAGCCCGATAACCTGTGGGATGACATGAAGAACAGTATACAGGGAGGAAGCAAAAAGACCATTACAAAGATGGGAAAGAAAGAAAAGACCAAGGTGGTGTCAGAGAATATTCTGAAACTTGCTCTTAATCATAGGATAGCAAAGGCGAAGAGGAAAAACAATGACATGAAAGGGTGAACAGAAATGTCATCGGGCAGTTCCCAGAAGACAAAGTAAAGGGTTATAATGAACTGTGTGTGCAAAGACCTAGACTTAAAAATAAGAGCGAAAACAAAGAGAAAGAGCACCTCAGCCGATCTTCAGCTGAAAGAACCGAACAAAGAATTCCAGCCTCGAGTCATTGAGCACAGAACCTACTACGCTGCCAGGGCTCCTCACACCCACTAGACTGCTTGCAACCAAAATGAAAGACAATCACGTATTTTGGCAAAGGTAGAAAGAAATGAGAACTCTCCTCCACTGCTGGTGAAATGCATAATGATTTGCCAAGCTAAGCATCCTATTACCATATGACTCAGAAATTCTACTCCTAGGAATATGTTCAACAGAATTGAAAATGAATATTCAACATGTGACTGATTGTTCATAGCAGCATGATACTTTATAATCAAATGTGAAAATAACACAAATGTCCATCAAAAGATAGAAAAAGTGCCATATATACATACAATAAAAATATAACTCATCGATACAGAGAAATGAAGTTCTGACATATGCTAACATGATGAACTTTGAAAATATTATACCAAATGAAACCAGCTAAGACAAAAGCTCACCTATTGTATGATTCAGTTTATGTGACAATTCCATGGTCCTGGGCTCCAGACAGACAGATATCAGAGTGGGGTCAGAAAGCATCCATTTAAAGGGTCTGAAGGTCACCCCAGTCCAGTCTGCTGTGGGTTTGTTATTAACTGGCACCTCTGTCCACTCAAGCAAGGGCGATGTGTGGTAAGTAGCTGTCCACAAAGATGCCGAGGGAGTGGGCAGTCATTCTCCTAGAGCCACTAGTGTAACAGCCAAGAAGAAAGTGGTATGGAGCAAGACCCTGAGGAGCAGTACAGGGACTTGGAAACAGGCGTAGGGCCACACAGGGTGGTTCAAGCCACAGGTTAGACGTTTGCAGAGCCAAGGCTTGTGTGGTTATGCCTCCTGAATGAAGAATGATGCCATTTGTCTTTAGCTCAGCCTGGCACTCTGGGCTCAGCTTTCCCAAACTCCTACCTCTTGTTGTGACAGAGCTCCTAGAAGCTACCCCAAAGAGAGAGGGATCGGCGGGAGTGTATTTCCCCACAGATTTATCAACTCCCAGGAAGAATAGGATTGGGGTCAGAGGTAGACATCACCTACCAACATCACCCAAATATTTGGAGCAGATCCTTGATAATAACCCTGGGAACCATCCCTGATCTTTTATTTTGACATGAGCACTTAGGGAGAGTTGTCACAGGCATCATTCCTTCCCCCAACCCCCTGGTGAAGAGCACAAGAACATTCTTGGAGACATAGTGGTTAAGAACTACACTGCTAACCAAAGACCAGTGGCTTGAACCCACCAGCTGCTCTGAAGGAGGAATATAGGACATTCCGCTTCCATAAGATTATAAACTTGGGAGCAATTCTACTCTAGTTGTCACTTTAAGTTGGAATTAACATCAGCTCAATGGCAATAGGTTTGTGTGTGTATTTGTATGTGTGTATGTGTGCTGTGTGCATGTAGACTCACTAGGAGGCATGTGACTGAGAACTTCAACAGTCTCTAGTCTATGCAGAAGTAGGAAATGGTTTCCTGGACCTGGAAGGTCAGACTTAGAGAACCCTTTCGGGGCTTTCAGATACCTCTCCTAGGAGCCAGAGCCCGACTCACTCATCATAAAGAGGATGCGCAACCCCATTCTTCCTGGCTCCTTCCATTCTCTCCTGCAGTCACCAAGCTGGCCAGAACGAGAGCTGCTGACTACCGCAGCGGGTCTGTCCTTGCCATGCTCCAAAACAAACAACTGCAACTACCTCAAACGATGGCGCTGGACTGTCAAGGCCTCTATTTTCTTGAGGCCTCACTTGTCTTCTGTGTTAGTTCAGGTAGACTAGAGAAACAAATCCAGGGAGACTCCTATGTGTATAAGAAAGAGTTTTATGTATAAGAGTCATTGAATATTGAGAATACATCCCATCCCAGTCCAGATCAAGTCCATAAGCCCGATATTAGCCCATATGTCTGATACCAATCAATAAAATCCTCTTTAGACTCATGCAACATATGCAATGATGTCAAATGCAGGAAAATCACAGGCCAGTGGGTGG
This sequence comes from Echinops telfairi, assembly GCF_000313985.2. Classification (NCBI taxonomy): domain Eukaryota; kingdom Metazoa; phylum Chordata; class Mammalia; order Afrosoricida; family Tenrecidae; genus Echinops; species Echinops telfairi. Next base: position 89,794,147 of record NW_022111324.1, read on the forward strand.
AAAGTCTTGTGAATCCAGTGACAGTGGAAGCATCTCATCACTGGCAGAGATTTCCACGTGACTCCTTCAGCTCCGGGGCTCCAGCATAGCTTCATGGGTCTTGTCCACAGGAATGTTTCACAGGGAGTGAGCATGTGTCCCACCTCCAGCGAGCTACTTATCTCCTCTGAGCCTTCAAATTAGGTCATCAAGCTGCAACCTGATTGACAGCTAAACTCCACCCCTTCACTCTTGATTCATGTTAAGTAGTCAAAGCAGAAGAGCAAGCGATGATGACTTTGCAAGTCTCATCCACTGTAGATGCTCTGGCCACAATAGTTTGTTTACAGAGAAGCTTACTTTTCAAAGGAAAACAATCCTATTTTTTAAAGTAGTGCAAATTAATAGTATAAGTAAAATTTTGTTCCACTAGTGAATTTAAAATGAACTAGCTTGTAAAATCCAAATACTAATTTGCAAACAAAAAACTAAGCCTTTAATCACTTAAAGAGTTCCTAAAATGACTGGATTGCGGGACAGAGGGTTTATAAAAGCTCTTCTTTCAAAGCGCTTCATTTCAAGGTCTTGTCTGTTGACCTCAGTTGTTAAGAAGCAGTAAACTGACCATTTCTAGTTTGGAATTATTCTAGCCCAATTCTGGACTGCCTACCAGTACTGTATATACCACACACATCCTTCAATAACCTGCAATACTAATACTTGGGTTTTCTGGCTATTGTGTCATGTGCAGGACAGAAATAAAAGAATGTTATCAAAGATGAGTCCTGTGTTAGTCTGGGTACTCTAGAGAAACAAATCCCGAAACTCATGTATAAGAGAGAGTTTTATGTCAAGGTTAAGTGCACATCAAGAAAACATGCCAACCCAGTGCTGCCCAAGCCCACAAGTCCAACATTAACCCATTAACCCATATATCCAACACCAATCCACAAAGTCCTCCTCCATCTCACAAAACACACGCAATGATGCCGACTGCAGGAGGAAAGCCAAATCAGTGAACCTGTAAGCATCTCAGCGCTGGCAGGGGTCTCCACACGGCTGCTCCAGCACCCAAGGCTGCATCGGGGTAGGTCCATGTGGCTTCTCCTTGGGGATGTCTTGCAGGAAGTCAGCTTTGCAAGCTGAAGCAGGGAACTGCTAAGGCAGCTGCACCCTGGTGCGACCATCACAAAGCAAGAGACCCAAGAACTAGAAAGACAAGGCTCACGAAGCCATTTATCCCTCTGCCCTTCAATTAACCCCACTTGTGTTTATTGGCCAGGTTGGCACAATAAACTAAGTAACTCAAGTCAACACTCACCTTTCCCACTAAATGTCATTTAAAAAGTTCCCTCTTCTCACCAGTCCTGTGACTCTCTGGTCTTTCTGTGCTCATACAGGACAGAGACCATTCGAGAAACTATGAATTCAGATGTTTTAACGTTTCATTATTTCTAAATTGCTAGCTTCCTTTAAAATTGTGAGCCAAATGCTATTTTTGTAGCACTTAGCATGAAAGAAGAATGATTAATTGTTTGGGACCAGGGCCATCAAATAAAGGACAATGCAGGTAAAAATAATGTTGCTGAGATTTATGGAGCTGTTTTATGCTTTTTCTTTTCTTCCCAACTTTTGCCCTTTCTCTCAAATAATTTTTCTCACTCCAGTACTTACTTTTAATTTTCCTTTCCCAAAATTCCTTTTATAGTAACTATCCCTTTAAGGTCACACTCTTATGAATATCTATTCAGCCCGATATATCTAGCACCTACCGTGTATCAGGCATTGTGGGAACTAGCAATTAGCCACCACCAGACAGGCTAGGCTAGAGGCTGACAACATTAGATCCATGGCAGATTGGATGCTTTTACCCCCAACAAGAGGAAGGAAGAGTGGACAGATGCTGGACTAGTGAAGAAAACATTTCAGAAAGCAAATGTGATATAAGGATGAGAACTCACTACTGGATATAACCATGGGACCATTGTGGACGACATTGTCCAGTCTGGTTTCAGTGCCATGCTGGGAAGAAAACAAGAATGTAAGGAGAGAAAATATGGGCAGTCATATGGGACTATATATAAACAAGAATTTCTAAAATTAAAGACTGGAGAATAGATAGCATTTTGTATGCTGAGGAGAATGGTACTGTAGATGGGAGAGTTCTTTGATGTTCGCAAGGGCAGAATTAAGTGCTACAACAAAGAATTTGCCAAAATTCAGGATCTCACTGCACACAGGGGCAGGCCCAACTCACACTTGGAACAGTGGGCGAGGCAGCTCCATGGATCAGGACCAGGATCTCAGGAAAACAGAGGGGATGGGAGCAAGTACATTAGCATGTATGCCAGTCGAGTGTAGATGTTGTCTTCCAATGACTTCTACATTCTCAAGGAAATAGGAAACAGGTCACTGGCTGAGCGTGAAGATGGGGGAAATGTGTTGGGAATTTGAGAAAGGCATTGTTGACTGAGTAGTCCTGAGGGACTTGTTAGGTTTCTGGTCAGAAACTGAAATGTCAGCTAACTTTCTGTTTTCTCGCTCTGCCCACAGATCACTACTGAAGTATAGACACAGAATGCACAAAGATCTAGGTTTAACTAGCTTTTTCCCTCCATGATTCTACAGTAGAGAGAGCAACAGGGAGGTGCAGGTGTGTGTATTAGCATGATTATGGTACCAGACTTGAAACCCAGACAAAAGAAATGTGAGAAAGAAGGGACTTGGGACAGACTGTGGAGCCGTGGTAGTGGCTATCGGCTGGGAAATGCTCGAAGGGAGAAGCCTTCCTTACTCAGGACATGAGAGGGGTGAGCTGGAAAGATAGGAGGTGGTGATCAGAAATCGAATGTTTGTGAATGTCTGGGGGGCAGAGTGATTGGCAAGGAGGAGTTCTCGGGATGAAAGTCCAGGCTGTTGAGTGGAGTGTATGTGGCACTGAAGGAATACTGAGAGAGCAGGGCAGCAAGATGGCCACAGGGAAGAGGCTGCCAGGCGCCGTGAGGCCTCCCGAAGCTCTGATGGCTTCCCGCCTCTCCACGTCCTGATCCACAGGGAAGGAGCATTGTAGCAGTCTGCTTCCCATCTCGCGTCCACTGCTGCTCTAGGGATGGAGATTGGAAATAGCAACGCATTAAGAGGAAGAGGTGAATGCTGTTGGCCTGGTGTGTATCCTCAACTTCCATGGGAATGCAGCAGGGAGTCAATCAGCCCCAAACCATATTTAATAACCACTAGTCCAACCCAATTTACTCATCTGCCAACCATGGGACACGGATCGCCTGGTCAGAAGAGCCCCCTTCATCATGACTGCCCGTGACATAGAAAGCCCTTTTCTTTTCTGGATAGACTTGTGCAAGGAAAAGGAGCCCTAACATTGTCTCAGAGCTACATTCCTTGTGCTAATGATAATGTTGCATTGCCTGGTGGGTCACATACTACAGGTCTGTCCACCTCAATAGCTGGAACGTTCCTGAATCTCTAACCGAGAAGAAGCAAATGATCAGGAGGACGTAAAAGAACTGCGTTTCCTTTTGGCTATAAAACACACTATTTGGGTTCAGCCTTTGGGAAAGAAACTAACTTTTTGTTTCATATCTTATCCAACGGTTATTGTCCATGTACCAAAAATGTGTTAGACAGGGTTCA
>NW_022111324.1:89798552-89800398 GCF_000313985.2 Echinops telfairi
GACTGTCTATTCTGCTGTTCACCCGATCTACCATTCTTCCACCTGTATAGATCATGTAAATATTTAGTAGGTTTCCTATCTATTTCATTCCTAGGGACACTGTGGCTAAATAGCCAATGCCATAATCCCACACGAGACAGGTTGCTTTGAGTACTACTGAAACCTTGTTTTCTATTATAACCACGCCCACCCTGTCTCTATTGATTCAGTGCTGACACCTGCCCTCTACCATCACAGGGACCAATCAGCCCCATTGTGGGCAAATGTCGGAGTTTGCTAATCCTGGTGCACATAAAACAGCAATCACAGGAGCCTTCAGAGATGCTGGGGCCCACTTCACACACTTGTTCCTTATGGTTGTGGTGAAGGGTATGTCCTCAGGACACCCACTTTTTGGGTCTTTGGGAATATCCTGATAGATCCATTCCAACATACCAATTTCCCTAAGCTTTTGGATGCCTTCCTCTACAGTGTACCAAGGGAGGTCAGGTACGTCAAGTTGGTCCAATCTAGGCCATCTGGCAGTCCATCCTTCATTGAACCAACCAAATAAAGAATTAGACCCTCTCTTAACCCCTCTCACAGAGACATTGAAAGAAGAGTGTGTGCTTAGGGGTCCCATATCCAGAAACTCAGACCGGTCTAATATTATATTTCATGCACCAGTATCCCACACTCTTAGTAACCATTCCCAGGGATATTCCCCAGGCTTCTGCTTGTATGTATTTGAAAACTCGAGCAGATATTTATGAGTATAGCGTGCTTCTTCTTGGGTAATCATCTCAATCTCACCTTTAGGAGCTTTCTGAGACTTAATTTTAGTGACAGGTCCAGTGGAAATAATGGGTGGTGAGGGTGTTTCCTGGGTACCCTAAGCAAAATCTTGTAAGGCATCTTAAGCAGTGCTGTTGAGGCAGCCCCACCTGGCATATCAACTTGCATAGTTTGGCCAATCTGCTCAGGTGTGGATTGTGAATTAATACTTTCAGCTGGGAGGGGTGGATCTATTGACTGGGGTGGGTCAATTGTTTCTAAGGGCTCAATATTCTCCTCTTCTGGATCATCAGCCCATAGTTCAGGGTCCCAACTTTTCCCAATCAGTGCTCTCACTTTGGCTTCAGACACTGCTCTAGATCTGCAATTCAGCTGCTGTTGTAATTCAGCCACTCGCATAATGAGACTCTGGACCTGGTTCACAGCAATGTCAGCTCTTTTGCTAAAGGAGAGAAGGCTCTCCTTTGTAGCACAGGTGGAAGTTTTCAAATCTGTTAGTCTGCACCTGAGGCGCGCTTCTGAGGCTCTGAGACCATCCCTCTCCTCAATCACACTTTCCATTGTAAGAAGGACCAGCCAACCAGCTTCCCTATACTTGCCATCCTTACAAAACTCCTGGGATCTCTCTGCTTTGTAACTTGGAATTGTAACCTGTACCTCTCTGATTTCAGGGCCCTCATGTCTACAAAGCATTTTGGCCTTTTTCACCAGCTGCTCACCCCACAGCTGAGAGAAATGACAAGTACCTTTATCTCATCAGTGACACATGACTTGAAACTTCTACTAGGAAAAATCCAGAATCCATGACAAAGTGTTGAGCTCTACATCCATCTCCTTGGCTGACTTCAGTGGCCTTGATTTAGGCTTTTCCCTTGGGCAGTGAATTACATATATTGATGCTGAACTAGAGCTAATATTAGGCAACAACTTGTCATCAATTCATGAATTATAGTGATGCACTGTTGTGAACTAAACTTGTCTCCCTGACTGAATTAGGTCTTTCAACAATTTTTTTTTCACAATCATTACAAACAAGAGGGTGTGAAGTATACAGGCCCAGTTATTATTAGCA
>NW_022111324.1:89801344-89805504 GCF_000313985.2 Echinops telfairi
TGAATGGCAGCATTTCACGTTGACTATTGTGTTTCTTAAAGTGGTTCTACAGAAACTAGGATATTTGTGGTGTATATTCAGAAATGACACATTTTTCCTAAAATGAATCTACACTTTGATATGAGGATACACTGTTCGTGTTAACATAAGTTAGACTTTGGAGTGACGCCAACCAAGACACACTCTAGGCAAGGATTTCTCTAGCTGTGTGCGCTCAGAATTTGTCTTGATTTCCGACCTGTTTCCTCATCTGTTACAGTGGGGTTATAATGCTTCCCTTTGTGAATTTTAGTCAGAATTTGATTGCATAACACATGTAAAGTATTTAGCAGATACAGTACTAATTTAGTGGCTCCCTCTCTTCTGATGTCATTCATGTCCTATCTTTCTCTTCTCAGTCAAGTGCATGGATTGGCTAATAAATGCGCAGCACACGTGGGGAGGATAACAAAGATACTCTGTCTGCAAGCTGCTTCTTCACTGTTCTCTGTGCGGGGAGGAGGTCACTCACAAAAAGGAGAAGAATGTGAATCAGATCATTCAGAAGAGTCTGATGTATGCAGACCATTGCATGTAGAGTAATGAGGCTAAAAAGAAGAGCTGAGATTTAAAAATCAAATTGTTCGGTGTGACTGGAGACAGTGACTCTCATTTTACTTCTGCCATAAACATGTGGTGTGTTCCTGGACCAGTACACGATTTCACACTGACCTCTACAATGACAGCATTTTATTAGACCAGAAGTTTTCAACTTTTTAAGACACAACGTACTTTCATCAATAAAATGTATGCACTCAAAATCAGATACGTTTCACCACATGAAAAATAAAATTGACAGAGGTTATCTGTCTCCGTGTGTGGGGAAGTAGTCTATGGCAAGAAAAGATAATCTGTGATTGATTAAAAGGGCTCAAGGGCAGACCGGTTCGCAGGGACTCCCACTCTGGCCAGATGACAAATAGACACAGGGCAACATTTCTGGCTTAATCAGCAGAAGAACCTGACCTTGGTTTACTGTCTGCACTAAACCATTCTCTTACAGCTCTCTAGTCTGGGTGAATCCCTCGTGATGCAAGCATTGGGTACACTGACAGCTCGGAGGGTGAATCCACCCAGAATTACCTGGAAAGAAAGATCTACTTCTGGAAAAAAAATTCAGACATTAAAAACCCTCTGGAGCAGCGTTCTATTTCGACACAAATGGGGTCGCCACAGTCTCAGGGGACTGCTTGCAGCTGGTTTTGGAGTTCATCATAGCTTCTCGTCGTGTCTATGATTCTAAATCTTGGAAGCAATATACTAAAAAAACGATTTGCTAGACTGTCAGAGAAATTTGCTGCTTAATTACCAATTGCTGAGCTTGTCCCAACAAAACTCAGTAGATAAAGTGAGGTCATTATCCATTATTTTGCATGGAATATGAGGCCTGGCCACCAATATAATTTCCACCTAGAGCCTCATTTTAATTGAGAGATGAGAAATAAATTAAGCTTCCAGGAAAGAGAGATTGGTACCGGATCATCATATTTGGCTGTGCAATGTTGAGTCATCTCTTGCAGACACCTGCTTTTTTGTAATTTAGTGTCTTGTGGGATGTTTTCATAACTCTTTTTCTAAGGGATGAGTAATGTCCCCCACTGTATCGCTCCAGGAGTGAGCAAAGGCCACAGCTGGGTGTGATAGTTAACCACGTTTGTTGTGTTGAAGAAATTTGCTAAGCTCAGCAAATTGAGGCAATAGAAATTTATCATTGGGTTCATGGGGTGCCTGGGTACCAACTAGCACGGGGAATCTCCTCCAACTGGTCAGAAATAACCTTCATTAAAATCCTGGGGAGAGAGCCACCTTAATTCTCATATGCTCCAATAATTGGCACACTCAGAATTCAGTGCGCGTTCTATGTCCCCACACAAGATCGTTGTCTGAGAGAACAAGGTAAGGGGGAAGAAACTCTCCATGGCTATCCTCAAATAGTCATCGATTGTATCTTAGGGGAAACAAAAGTTAAGGAATGAAGAAAAATGGTAAATAATGGTAAAAAAAAAGTGTAAATACATGGTTATAAGTATAAATGAAACTAAGCTTTAGAGAATGATACCTTCTGTGTTATTTTCTATCTTTGGATGAAAAACCCGTAGTGCTGCGACTGTAAAACTAATCACCAGACACCAGTGTGTCAGACAAACTCTATGATCTTACGGAAGTACAAAAGATCTTTAAAAAAAAAAAGACTAACATGGGTGACATTATTTGGGGAAGTCGTACTAGGAGACCTGGATTCTAGTATTTATCTACAGGTTAAAAGGGAGGTAATGGAAAGGAAAGTGAACTGGATTATCTTAGTAAGTGTCTTCATATATTTAGGTCACAGAATATCAGCAAAAGGTCCACAAATAGATTGTGAATTTAAATATGAAAAATAAGCCATACATTGTAAATAAATATATCATTTTTTAGATATATGTCAATGCTGCTATTGTTGCATAGGTACAAAAGCCATTATGATATACTAGTCAAACTAGTCATTGTGCATTGACTATTTTACTCGCGTGCATTAAAATAACCTTATGGAAATGAAATAAATAAGCGCTGGTGGTGCTGTAGAACTGATAATCCTAATGTCCGTGGTTCAAACCGACTAATTGCACCATGGGAGAAAGATGAAGCTATCTATCCCTGTAAAGATTCACAGCCTCAAAAACGATGGGTTGCAATTGACCAGATGGCATGGGTCTGGTTTGGGGGTGAGGGCTGGGGGTTGTGTTTCAAGCCAAGGGATATCAAAAACTGGTTTTTACTATGTGACTCTTTGAGAAAAAAAATTAAAATACTCTAGGAGAACATATGTAATACAGTAAAACATGCAAAAGGGGAAACCTGTGTAAGATGAAAACATATCAGAAAAGAAAACTAAAATATGTTCCACTAAAGGAGTTCTAGAAAACTTGCACGACCTGGAAAAACAAGACAGTCCCTTCCAGTTGGATTCTCACAGATTTCATTGTTTCATGGTCTGATGGAGCGCTTCTCAAGAATGCTTAGGTCAGCATTGGAAATCAACCACTGTCATGAAATACATTGGCAGATAAAAATGAGGAAGACCAAGTGATATTTCTAGAGGCTGAAAACAATTGAACACTTATGCATGATTGGGGTGGGGGTGGCAGGGGGAGCATATAAAACAACTTTTAAAAGTTAGGAATAAGTGAAATTTCTATAAATGGATAAGTATACATTTGGTTAAGACCAGCGGTAGGATTCAAATAATTTAATGACAGGTTGACTATCCTAAAGACCGTTTTAAGGATAGAAAAGGATATCCCGAATGGTAGTTTATTATTTCCTACAGATGATATGTAAATGACAGCATTAAAATAGGTACACAAAACTAGGTTATAAGAATGAGTTCTAAAATATTAGTGAAAAATATTAAATAATACCTGACCAAAAATAAATAAACAAAACTGTTAGTTAAAATATTGCTATATTGCTTCTTCTTTTTTTTTAAAGATCTCTTTATTAGGAGCTCTTAAGTTCTTTTAACAATCAATACATCAATTGTATCAAGCATATTTGTACATATGTTGCCATCATCATTTTCTAAACATTTACTTTCTATTTGAGCCCTTGGTATCAGTTCTTCTTTTTTCCCTCCCTCTCCCCTTCCCTCCTTCCCACCTCATGACCCCTTGATAAATTATAAATTATTATAATTTTCATATCTTACATGGATTGCTGTCTCCCTTCACCCACATTTCTTTTGTTTATCCCCCTGCAAGGGTGGGGGTGGGGTTGTTATGCGTTCATCATTGCAATTGGCTCTCCCTGCCTCCTCCCACCCTCCTAGTATCACTACTCCCATTTTTGTTCCAGAGGAGTTTATCTGACCTGAATTCTGTGTGTTGTGAGTTCTTATCTTTACCAGTGTACATGCTCCGGTCTAGCCAGAACTGAAAAGCAAGACTAGAGTCATGATATGGGGAGTGAGCAATCCTCAAAGAACCAGGAGAATACTGTGTGTTTTACTGCTGCTATACTGCGCCCTGGTTGACTCAATCCTTCCTTGTGATCCTTCTATGAGGGGGTGTCCCACTGTCTATAGATGGGTTTGGGGCCTCTGCTCTGATCCCCCTCATTCTCAACAATGTTTTTTTGGGGGA
>NW_022111324.1:89805881-89807329 GCF_000313985.2 Echinops telfairi
CAGGAGGATTGACAATATTTTTCTCTTTTGTTTCTTTGGATTTTTGTTCTGCCTTTTGCTTGTTTATTCATTTGTTTGCTGGCTTGTTGCTGCTGTTGGTCTTGTGGGGTTTTGTTTTTGTCATAACATGACCGCTAAAGTAAACCAAAGTCCTGTATAACTCCTGGACAAGCAGATCGATTCTGGGCTCCCTCTTAACGGTAGCCTCAATCCAAGAACAGTAAATTCTTGCATTTGGAGATCATTGCCATTGGCAGGAGTTAGCCTCCAACGATGAGATGGTAACCAATGAGGGTACACAGTCTAGTTCAGTTTTACTTTTCAGAGCCACAGGCCCGGAGGAGGTCTTTGCTTTAGTAGAACAGAACAAAAGCTTGCTATATTGGAAAGAAAACGAATCAATTTCAGAACTCATCTGAATAATGGAATTAGTTTAAGTAGGGTGGCCTGCATATGTCAGTCTTAGTAATTGGACCACTGCCACCCCTCTTCGTGTGCACTCCCCTTCTCATCGCCATTCAGAAATGAAACAGTTATCAGGTAAGATTGCTCTTCATATATTTCAAGAGTAACAACAGCAAAAAATCAAGTAGAATTTGAACGGTTGAATCCCCTGATTTCTGTGCCCTTTTATAGGATAGTGCCAATTACTCTGATGTGAAATGCTATTTGAATCCTCAAGAACTTAATTTAAAGGGATAGAGAATGCCTATTCTTAAATTTTCATCTTCATAGAAGTGGGAATTGTAGGGGTCAGTCTCTTGTTTGGCAAGCCCACAGCCCTGATGAGATTCTGTGATGACTTCTGCAAGGTGTTTAATCAGATCCTCGTGGAGCACGTAACTACCATGTTTAATCATCCCAATTTAATGGGGTCTTTCAGTAGCCTTGTTTGCTATCCCTGATCATGGTTATGGGTAAGAAGGGCAAAGAACCAGACACCCAGGCCCAATTTATTTTATAAATACTGCTAGAGGAGACCCGGCCAGAATGTATGCTCCATTTGCAGATGCATATTAAGAGTTCTTCTCTTCAAGTCATTGCCCTTTGAACCGAGGAAGTCTACTTACTGAAATGCTGCAACTCCAAACCCCACTTCTGCACACAGCCTTGCTCAGATGTCACTAGATGAAGGGAAGGCTTGGAGAGCAACTATTAAAACAGGAAAATTTCTAACCCAGGGCCAAACCATGAATGGGCATTGATGGCCAGGACATTGGCAATTTAATCTTTAATTTTGTTCTTCAATACCTTAGCTACATTTTAACAGCCAAAGGTTATTATCATGATAGTGGAGCTCATAATTTTTCATTTGTTCTTTTAAAAGGTTGCTCTGCAAATTTTATACAAGTTCCCGATACTAGGGATAAAAAATAGACGTGAAAATATTTTCAGAATTCACAGATTCTAACATTTGTACCAAAACTTTGCTTGCAAGGATTTAAAAG
>NW_022111324.1:89809071-89812676 GCF_000313985.2 Echinops telfairi
AAAAAAAAAAAAGATTTCAGAATTCTAATGGTCAATTTTCAAAATAGAAGAGTCCTAAGCTAATGATTGAGAAGTAGGATGGGCCCCACCAAGAATGGTGGCTCAATAGGAATGCTTGAAGACAATAGGTCTCTTTCAAATTCAAGGTTCTGCCCATCTTTAGTTGCATGTTGTGAGCAAATAACTGTCTCACTCCCAGTTACTTCATCAGCATAAGCGTGTCCGACCAGATTCTCTCTATCGGTCCTACCAATAATATTCTTTGATTATTATGTTAGCAAATTAAAATGATGACAAATTTTAATTAAAAGGTTATTTTTAAAAGACACACTGTGCCTAAGGTGGTACTATGCGCAATGGCTTCTGTCTCTGGGGATTCTGTACTAACCCTTCCATTTGGATTTGGTGAGTGTGGTCACAGTCTATAAAAAATACTACAATATCCTTTCTTAATATTTCTGTACATTTTCTACAAATGTTATGTTTTTACTTTGAGTATGATTGCTAGATTCCTTGTTTTATTGCTCTTAATATTGCAATATATTTGTTATCTCACTGGGAGCCATAGTGATGTAGTGGATTACATGTTGAGCTGCTAACCATAACGTTAGCTGTTCGAAACCACCAGCCATTCTGTGGGGGAAAGATGAGACTGTCTACTCCCATAAAGATTTGCAGACTTGGAAACCCACAGGGTTAATTCAACTCTGTCCTGTAGGGTCTCTATGAGTCAGAATTGACTGGACGTGATGAGTTTTTGTTTTGGTATCTAACTTGTCCTCTGACTGTTTTCCTACTCAAAAACATCTTTTGGGGAGAGCATATCAACGATTGTAATTACAACTAATATAAAGAACACTGTAATTTCTATGCCCAGAGACAGGGAAAAAAATAAACTGGAGCAAGGGGAACTTACTACATTTGGATGCATTTGGTAATTTTTACAATAACTTGGGTGGGGTCTCGTGTGATTTTTTAAATGTAACTTTAAATTTCCTACATCTCGTGTGTAAAAATGTAAGAATGTGTGCTTTGGGGAGTGATGCCCATTTAAACCTTCTATAAAATTTGAGAGAAGACAATTTTCTTTGTGCTACAGTTTGTGCCTAATTCTTACTTGACTTCTGGGCTAATTTCAAGGTCATCTGCCGGAAGCCTAAGACATTCCTTGAACTTCCGCAGGTCTAGTTCCAGTTTGCCTCCTGGGAAGCATATACACAATTACTTCCTACTGGTCTCAACAGGTGTTGAATCAGACCCATTTAACTCTACCTAATTTATCTTCCGCAAGGAGTATGAATATGCCTGACATGTATACACTAGAATTAAGGAAGGGCAGGGCTTTAATCTGCAAGCAAAAAATTCATAAGCATACTCAAATGAAGTGGAGCTTGTTTCTCATCAACTAATAATTCAAAGGAGCAAAGTGTCTATAAAAACCCTTATTTATCCCTCCCTCTCAGCCCTCACCCACAACTGGAGAATTCCGAAGAGCCAGCACCAGCTTAATGACTGAGGCGCTCCGGAGCATTTCCTAACAGTGCAGTGGGGAAGCCCTTGCCTGCTAACCAGGAGAAAGGTTATGCAGTCTGCTTCCATCGAGATTAGCTCTATGGAGCAGTCTACTCTGTCCTACGGGATCATCACGAGGCAGAGTTTACTGTGTAGCAGAGTTTTAAAACTCAAAATGGTGGACCTTTCTCTCTCAGGGTGGTGGGAACAGATGCCTTTCTTGGTGAGGCAGTATGGGGACTGTGGTGGTACAGGTGGCTTTGGCACGAGTCTGTTTCTAGTGAGGCGTCTTCCATCGGGATGGAAATGAGTGGGGTTTACTTTGTGAGAGGGGACATTCACAACTTTGCCCCCAGTAGAGAATCCATTAGTTTGTCTAAATTGTTCTCCCCCAGAGATCCTGCTTTCCCAGGTTAATACTTTACACGAGGAACAAGTGCACTCAATATTCAAGTCTTCCACTGGGGTCCAGTTTCTGCCGACTCTTCTGTAGATGAGCTATGTTTTATGGCTTCATGGGCTTGACTGGCTGTTGGATAAGGCTTTTCATCAACGCCTGCACTTCCCTGAGATAGCAGGACAACACTCTTAACATTTCAAAAGACAATTGCAAGCAGCAAAAGCATCAGATCTGTACTGCTAGGTACCAGTAACTCTTCTTTGTGAGTTATATTTTAAATGACAAACCTCAATTCCGTTATAGGGAATAGTAGGATAAAACGGCTTTTAATATGATAATTAACTTAATTGTTACCCTAATACATAAAATCCATCACTCCCTATGACTAGTTTGAAAATACAAAAGGCTTCTTGCTCTTAATTATTCTAAATGGAGTTATTTTTGGCAGACACATTGTAATATTTAGTTTCTATCAGACCATACAGCAAGTCACATGCTTAATTGCTAAGGGACGCATTTTTTAGTTAAAAGAATATTTATCATGACACCAGGTGGATCAGTCACATGAATTATGACAGCATCAGTGTTTGGTGTTGACTGGAAAAATCTGCTGGAAAATTCTTTTTGAAGTTAAGAGCATTTTAGCCATGTTCTTTGGCATCATCCTTTGCAGGTAGACTTGATAGGTCATTCATTCTTTCATTAGTAGAGACTGAAAATAGTTTTTTCCATAGATAACTTCTTTTCTTGTCTAGAGGGGTGCCTTTGAAGGAGGTGATGCCTTTCCACTGAGCTAGGTTTGGGGCTGGGTTCCTCATTTTTTCTACTTTTCATCAGTTTAGTTGTCCTTTAATGCGAACACCTCCCCCGTGCATTACGGAAGGGCTGCAATCTAGGCCCTTACCAGGAAATGGAGGGTCTGTGAACATTTTATTGAAATGTTTATAAAAAAGGATCTGAGGAACACGTGATCCATTCTTTCCTCTGAAGTTTAGGACTGACCTTTGGATCAAACCTATCCCTCTTATAATGAACACAATACCCCCAAGAATTAACCTTGTACTTCTCCCCATCTTGGCCATCTCCCCTGGACCCAGTCCAGCCCCATCTCTCACCTAGACTGCTCTCTCCTTTGTAACAAGTGCTGGTAGACTATGTTGATAGCCTGTTTTTGTATAGCTTGCAAGCTAAGAATAGATTTTCTAATTTAAAGGGTAGTTAAAAAAAATCCACAATGAAATAGTGGATTTGAAATAGTAGAATGAAATAGTGGAAATGAAATAGAGAGTAGGTTAACTCCAAAAATCTAAAATATTATCTGCCATTTGTAGAAAATGTCTGCAGTCTCTGTCCTATAGGATCCATTCTGGTAGTAAGTTTTTATAATATTGTTTTTCTGCTATTGGCCTGCTTCCACAGCTCTCTCTTGCACTGAGAGAGTTAAACCAAAACACTAGCCTGGCCTAAAAGTGTTTAATGAGCTGGCTTTTGCTTAGCTCTTCAAGTTGACCTCCTATCTTCTACCTTCTTGTCCACTACTCATGATCCACACAGCTTGCTTTCCCGGATTCTCAAGCCCACGTCCTATGTACTCCTTGTTTCTTTGCTTTACCTGGGACATATAACACGTCCTGTGGCTTGCTTTTTCTCAACAGTACAGGGTTGCTACATGGATAAAGGGCTAAGCACAGGG
>NW_022111324.1:89813121-89847300 GCF_000313985.2 Echinops telfairi
TGAAGAGCCATTCTACAGCCGCCAAGTTTCGTGGCTGTCAGGTTGGTGGGTTTGGGTCACTTGGATTTTCTGTTCCTAGCAGTGGCTGGTCCTGATAATCCATATCACTAGGTGAGATTTGAAGGGGACTGCGGCTTTCACAGAAGGCAGTTCCATGTATGACATCTAGGGTTACGTGTGCTATAAGGACATGAAGACTGCTGTTCAAATTCTTTTTAGGGAGAAATCTAGAAAAACCCATTTCCTGTGAATTCAAGATGCAGTTTCTGCTCTCACAAGGTTTCCACCTTATTGTGTTTCCCTGTTCGCGTTGGCCTCTGTTTAATATCTTCTTTCTATCTTATGTTTGATTCAAACTTATAGTGACTGGACCTGATTATTTTCAAAAACCTACTATTTTATTCCAGTCTTATTTGCAATTTCGTGTAAGCAACAACCAACTCTTTGTTTAATAAGATGTTAATTTTTTAAAAAGGATAGTCTTGAGTTAATTACTTAAACTGAGCCTTAGTTTACTTGTTTGTAAAACGAGATTCTTCCATTTACCTATTAAGGATAATGTCAATATTAAAAGAGACTAATGAAAAAATAGTACCTAATACAGAACAGGTATTAATAAATACCAGATATTCCTTAATTGTAATCAGGTTGGGATTCAATAAGAAGGTAGCTAAATAGTTTTTAATACAGATCAAGATCACAAATGAAGTGAAATAAACTTATATACATTCAGGTTGCTGATATTCTTAGGCCATAAAAATCGACATTCACATGACAACCCCATCATTTACGTGGACTTTTAAAAAACATTTATTAAAAAAGCAAAATGTATGTTCATCTCAAATATAACAGTTCAAAATGGTAAAGCAATACAAACAACTTGTATACTAGCAGCATCCCATTGTTCAATCCCCTGCCCTACTTCTCAGTCTATTTGTGGCAAGCCAAGTCTTTTCCAAGCTTGCTGCTAACTACCTTCCTCATCATAGTGCAGATAAAACCATATTTTATAAAATAAACAATTTAAGGTTAAATAAGCTTAAATAGGGGTGTTAAATACAAGACACTTCATCAAAGCTTCTGTACAAAGATAAACAAATTTGACGTTGTACAAGTGACCCAGCTGGCTCACAGAATATATGAAAGTTCTAGTGATTCAGCAAATTTACTCTTTTTGTCAGCAGAGCATTAACTATACAAAAGTGAACTAAGATTTGAAGTGATTCCTCAGTGAGCCATTTACAAGGCATATGTATCTTAAAAAAAAATCAGAATACTGTTAATATTCAGGCACTATTTGTTCCTGCAAATAAATAAGTCTCTAAAGTAACTGCATTCAAACTAGTGTGAAACCATCAGTGCTTTTTGTTTGCCCCCCTCCCCACCCCCGTCCCACCACAGCTTCTCCAACTCCGTACTAAGCGCCTCCTTTATTATTGCTATGATCACGTGGCTGGGGACATACACTACTGTACATACAGAAAAATAGAGCACCTTTAACATTAAAGTATACATCTGATTATTTGTTTTTATGCTTATTTTACAATCCTAAAGCCCAGATTATGGTAAATTGCTTTAACATCTCTAGCAGGTCCCCTGATACACAGGAACTACAACCCGACTATCTTCCCCCTTGAGGTAAGCCCCCGCCAGAGCACCGTTGTAGTAAAACCTAAAGGGAAAAGGTTCACAACAACAAGGTTTACATTCGTCTTGACCCCAGGAGGTACAGTCATCTTCACATCAGCTCTCCTCTCTCCTCTCCCAAGGGGCCACCAAGAAGGACCGCGGCTCCAGATCCTGCTGGTGTCAGTGGTGCCGGCCGGAGTGGAAGGGCAGAGACACCCACGGCTGATGGAACGCATGGTTATAAACACATTTTGTGACTCGGTGGGGACCACAGCTGTTCCCATGCTCGTCTTTTGGTGGGCATGACCCGGTTAGGATTTTTTGTCAATGGTATTGAAAAACCATTCGGTGAATTTCCTCAGCTGGGCGGCTGCTGTTTGGGACTCCTCCTGTAGCCGCATGTTATCGTGTCTCAAATGCTGAACTTGGGCTTGGAGAGCTGCTTTGTCCTGCCTTTCCTGGTGGAGGGAGGAGGACACAGACTGAGTCAGGACTGTAAATGGCATTCTCCCCACCTAAGCCTGGGAACCGGGAGCCCTCTATTCTGAGTTTCTATACTTCTTTATTAACTGCTTGAGGGAGAGGAGGCTTATTTTCTTCAGTGAGGTGATTTGCTTGCTCTTGATTTCTGCCAAGGGGAAAGGAATGGGGTGAACATATCCACAATGTCCCGCTTTTCTTTACATTTGGCTCCTATTGGGTATCGTGATGGTTTTTATATATGAGGGAGATATTTACAGTTAATATCATGCTCTATCAAAAACTGTTCTGAGATGACAAGAAGACGTTAAATTTAACATCCTTTAAAGGATGCCTAAAAATTCCACATGAACTTTTTATTTACCGTGCAAATTAACCAACAGAACTATTAGGTGTGCTTAGAATGAAATACGTGCTTAGGCACTTAGTTCCACCTTGAGCTTTTCAGCGACCCTGTGTCTCTACAACACCTGGAAGTTTGTCCTTATGAAGTGTTGGCGGGATGCCTTTCTCCAGATAGAGACAGGGGACTCACCACCGTCAGGGCATTTTACATGGGATCTGACCAGATGATGAGCCCCGCAGGCATTTTCCTGACACGTAGCCACGCTATGGGGTCTGTCTCCAGTGATCCAGCTCTCCAGAAATCT
This sequence comes from Echinops telfairi, assembly GCF_000313985.2. Taxonomy (NCBI): domain Eukaryota; kingdom Metazoa; phylum Chordata; class Mammalia; order Afrosoricida; family Tenrecidae; genus Echinops; species Echinops telfairi. The sequence goes on from NW_022111324.1 coordinate 89,815,881, forward strand.
TTGGCCTATGTGGCACGGTTGCTCCTATTTCTTGGTTCCTCTTCATGCATCCCTAATCAGATATCTGCTTTGTCATTGGCCCAGAAAACTAGTCCCAAAAAGGGAGGCTTGAAACTCCCTGTCCGGACATCAAGACTAACCCTATCTGTCTTGCAGCCAGACTTTCTGTAGCTACTGTTGGCAGTTCCTCTCCAATATTCCCAGGCCTCTCATTCCAATCTGGCCAGACTTCCTTGCTGTGACCCCACTGCCCAACCCTCCACATCCCCAAACCCTTTGACTTCGGCCCATGGTACTTATATCCGGCTGCTAAAATCTTCTCTGTTTTCATCCTCTTCTCAGACTCCCGTACCCATGTTCTAAATTACCATGCTTTCCCAGAAGGCATTGCTTCTCCTATGCAGCCCTCAATGCTGCCTCTTATTCTCCCAGAGCCCCAAGAACATGAGGCTAGAAGCAGGGTAGATAAACGCCTTGTTTTCCATTGCTTGGTCCAGATGACCGCTTCTCTCTAAAACGCCAGCTTCTTTGAAATAGAAGCCCTTACGTGGAAGACCTGCTGGCCACCTTGCATTGTAGTTATTGCTGCAACCCCAGTTCCTGCCATCAGATGCTACCCCATTCATCTCGTCACCCTTCCTGTTTTAACTGCACTTAGAGGCTTCTACTCAACACTCTGGGCATGCACCTTCTCTGTACATCCTCACAACAATTTTGAGACTCACTCAGTGCCCACTCCCATGGCCATATTGTATTCTACCTTTCCCACTAACTGCATGCCACCCTAAAGCTGTTTCAAGCTCTTAGGATGTGTTGATCTGAACTTCTTTTTAAAAACCACTTAAGAACTCACCTCCTCCACTAATCTAATCCACTATTCTGATCTACTGTCACTGACAATCAGCACCGTGCTTTATGGCGACAGGGTGACTAGCCATCTGGCTTGCCTGAGATTTTCTTGGTTCTTGCCCTAAAAGACCTATGCCCATGAAACTTCTCAATATTAGGCAAACGGGGGCAGTTAGTCCCCGACTGTGAAGAAACACACCTAACTCTGTCCGCAGATTGTAATGTGCGTTACATATTTAATGTATCTTCAGCCTCGGTTAGCAATCACACCAAGCACAGGCTACTTTCTACTTGACAAGGTATTTTACACTCACGGACCCCCAAACCTCTCATACGCTTGCCTACCACTTACTCACCATGTCACTGGGAAAGGAAAGAATCAGAAAAGAATTGTCTGTGTGGGCTTGGTAGGAATGCAGTTCTGCACATGCCACTCCACCTCTGGGGACTGTGTACGGACTGTCTCTACCCTAGCTAAGGCACCTTCCCCTTTGCATCCTACATACACCCTGGCTGCCTGTCAGGACCATTTCCACCAGCATCCACACCAGCTCTAATCTCTCCCTCATTAAAAAACAAAACAACTACAGCAAAACTTGTCATTGTCACCACCCCCCCACCCCGCCCACACACACACACAAACACCTCTATCACTCTCCAATTCTCTTTCCTCCTGGGACAGCAAAACAACAACTAAACCAAACAAACTTATTGTCTGATTCTCCTTCTCCTTTTCCTTCTCGAATCTATCCCTCGGGACTCTATTGAGGGTCTGCTGGTGTCACCAACTAGGACCATGCTGTCTGTCCTTTCAGTAGCATTTAATAGAATTGATCTCTTGCCTCCTTTCCAAAGCACTTTCTTCATTTTGCTTTGGACACAGCATACGTTTTAGCTTTCTCCTCTCTCACTGGCTGCGCCTGCTCAAGTGTCCTTTGCTGGACCACGGTCCTCTCCCTGACACATGAACACTCTCCACGGTCAGTCTGTGGGCCTCTGTTTCTGAGGCCTGCAGCCTATCCACTCTGAATCCCTTCCCCTAATGGCCCAAGCCTGCTCTGCCACAGTGCTTTCTATCTGAGGAGATGCCACCCCTGTTCCCTCATTTAGGCCACAGACCTCGACATGTTGTACTCTCGCATCTCACATCCAATCCATCAGCAAGTGTCATGGCCACTTTGCACCATTCCCAATAGCCTTCTTGCCTGACCTCTGGTGAGAGGTTCCTGCCTGGCTTTCTACATCCCTGTTTGCCTCTCCTCTATTGCTGTCTGTTTCCCCCAAATAGTGTGAGTGATCCCTTCTTGATTAGGACACACCACTGGCTTCCAATCCACTTGGAACAAAATCAAAAGTTCTTCCCTAACCTGACAGAACTGCCTGCTCTGTGCCCTGCCGCCTACCTTCTCACTGTCTTCTAGTACCCCCCTCCAGAAACAATGGCCTCTGAATGTACAGTAAGCTCACTTTTGCCTTAGGCCCTTTCACCAGCTCTTCTCCAAGCCTATGACATGGCTGTCACCAGATAAGTGTGTCCTTGGCTCTGTGCTCATGAATAATCGCATACCAGCCTAGTCAGTCAAATGACACTGCTTCAGAAAGATCTTCTCCACCTCTCTCCCTCAGAATCAGACTGTCCTCTTATCCTACGTTAATTTTCTTTGTTGGATTAATCACTATTGGAATTACCTAGTTGTTCATTAGTCAGTTCTACCACAGGGCGGAATTGTCTTATGTTCCCAGTGACTTGAATTCTACAACAGCTTCTCAGTCATTGGTGTTTGTGTTGTTTTCCCCCTCAATCATTAGCTTTTAAAAGAATCAACAGTGAACTCCTACATGAAGCAGAAGCCATTAGAGGCTCCCTCTTCTTTTAACGAACAAACTCAGGGACCTGTTTTGCACTGCATCTGTCTTTTTCTCCTTCCTGGATTCGCTCCTCTTCCCCGCAGCTCCTTTCTCCATCTGTCCCTCCTGTCTTCTGGAGGGTTCTACTCTAGCGATCATATTTTCCTTGGTGCACAGTTCTCTGACAAGCTCCTCTTTCCTCCATTTGTCTGCAACCTATCAGACTCCTCTACAGATGGTCCTCTCCTGGTATATCTCTCTCCATGGTTGCCGCTTACTTTCAACCTCAACAACCAACATGCTTTGTACTATGATCCCTGTTTTTCTGTCCAGCTTTCCTTCTTGCGGCTCTCATTTACGTACTTGAAGCCTCGGCTGGCCTGAATCATGGCTCTGCAATTCCCTAACCCAACGCTCAACAGGAAGGCCCCTGGCCTGGATTGTGGTCTTCTGGCTGACCTTACTCATCGATGGCTGCACTGACGAAACACCAAAAGCTCAACACATGTTTATGCAATGAATGATGTCATTTCTTTTGAGGGCGAACCCACAGGTTGATGTGTGGCGTAGAAGCCCTGGGGATGTTGGGCTGACTCAGCGAGAGCCCAGTAGCTTGGAGAGATCAGGCTCTCTGGCAGTGAACTCGTTTCTAAATACGTGGTGTAATAGCCTGCAGTCTTTCTACTTTCTCTGAAGGCTGGCCATCCAGAAGGCCTGTCTCAGTTATGGTCCTAGTCACGGTGCCACTCTTGTGCATTAAAATGGAATATATTGGACACAGGCCAGGAGAATGAAAATAGATCTCATGCCTTCAAATTTCTACTTATTGTTTGGTTTCATTTGGGGTGATCTCTTATTTTCATCTGTAAGAGTTAAAAGGGAGTGAACGTATGAGAGAATGCATTCTCATATGGACTTCCAATGAAATTGCTTTACCTTCTGAAGGTCAGTCTGCAGTTGTCGGAGAATTAACTCCAGCTGATTGACTTTGCCAGTCAGTGTTGATGGAGATCGCTCCCTAGCAAATAAGGATGTAATTAAAAAGAGTCAATGGAGTTGAAGTCAAGACGTTTCATTCAGGGTTTTAATTTGTTTTCATTCAAAAACTCAACATTATTTCATGTTTAAGAAAACAAATTATATTATACCAGATGGAAAAAGTGTACATATTGTTGCTTTGGTAGAAACTCCCTCCAGGATCTCTATTTATTTAAAAGGGAGATCAGAATCTCTACAGACACAGGGTGGTGAACAAACAAAATACAGACTACTAAAATGAGTTTAGCGACCTGAGATAAGGCAGAGCAGAATGACAGATAGACTCAATTTTCCCCACGTGCTTTCTCCTGGCATGAACCATCATGAAGGGGATCACCAAGGTGACCATGAAAGTTACTGATAACTCCATGCATGTACAAATTGGGTTAGGGGGAGGTTCTATGTTCCATAGGGGATTAACATGTCACAAACATAGGGGAAAGAGGTGGTTCATTTCTCAACATACTTCCACAGAGAGCAGGAGCCAGGGTCAAGGAGTAGGGATCCTGAAGGGATATTTGCCGCAGCCAGAGTAAAATGTGTGGCAACACAGGCAGGTGGCTACTTGGCAGGTGGAGGGCTGAGATCAGCCAGGGTGCACCTGCCTGGTGCCATCACAGTAATAAGCAGATGAAGATGCTAAAGAATCTACCCTTCCCTTCATCAGTGAACTTCTGTCTTCCTGAGTAAGGCACAGCTCCACAACCTATGTCCCAAGAAGGGCCTGCCCGTTGGGTGGAACATTCATGCTGGGCTTCGGACTGTGGTCGGCGAGGCAGAATCAGAGTCAGCCTCGCTTAGCTTCTCCTATGGATTCTGACTGAGGACTGGGGTTAGAACTCATAGGTGGGACTTGACCTCTTGGACTAGTTGGGACATGCTGAGTAATTTTAAGTTGAGAAAACTTGGGGAGAAGGGATTCGGAGGGGGTACAGAGATTCACATACCCAGTGGTATCCAGGAAATCCTTCCCATTGCCTGGGTCTACACATAAGGGGAGCTCCTGAGCCCCTTCCAAGTCCTGCATGTGTTGCATGTCTGTCAAGGTACAGAAGGAGGCCACTCTCTGGTCTGAGAAGGGGACAAAAACACACAGAAAGGGGGTTCAGGAATAGCCCACCACAACACTTATTACTGGAAATGAGTTTTGTAGCTAATTAACCCTCCCTAAATTCAATTATTGCCCTATTCTAAACAAAACAAAACAAAACAAAACCACAACACAGCAAAACAAAACAAACTCCAGCAAGCTGCTGGCAATCGGAAAGCATGAAGATTGGCTGTCCTTTCTGGGTGTACAGCACACACTCATCACGGCCATAAGGATGTCTAGCAGAGCCTACATTGGCTAGAGCCAACTTGCTTTCTTCTTTGCACATCTCCCCAAATGCCCAAGTCACCAGCTGTACATGGCACAGCAGAGCTGAACGGTGATTTGATTAATAGTAACTAGATGAACCTTTCCTCAAGCTCGCCCTGAACTCACAAAAAATTCTGGAGACAGAAAATCAACACAACTCTCCCTCCACATCCCACCCCCCAGGGTTTGGGCAACCATGCAGACGTGCAGACATGAAATAGAGAGGAAAGTTTACGAAGCATCAAGAGCCAGCGATCAGCCCCAGACAGTCACCTAGATAGGGCGTGTGGTGACAGAGCAGCCCACGTTCTTCATCTGAGTCAAGACCTGAAAGAAGATTTAGAATTTTCCTATGAATAGAAATATCTCTCTGTACTTCAGAACATCTGGAACCCCCCTAGCGGTTAAGGACAGACAGGGTGGGCAAACATATCCTCTGAAGAATCATCTTCACGTACTGCCCACTGGCATACCACCCTCAACACACACACACACACACACACACACACACACACACCCCATAAATGTATGCCACACCATTAAGTTTATTTATATGACTTGCCCTAAGATGTCTCATTTCAAGAATGTGAAGATAGTGGTAGTGGGGGAGATTAGATAAGGGCTCTCACTAGAATTCCTTAAAGGAAGATCTGTGGGACACAGTATTTATAACACAGGAACAATGATCAGTATGACTACAATGTCTTATCTTACCACATGCCCATTCTATTCCTGGCACCAGTAACTTAATCGTCAGTGCTTCAAAAGCTAAGTGAGAAAGGGAATCTTGTATTCTTCAGAATTGGTACTGAGTTAGCCTAGGCCTAGAGGTTAAATACATTGACAAAGATAGAATATTTGTGCAGAAATGTTGGGTGTTGTGCAGTAAACAGTTATGTTTGGGGCACAGTGTGGAAGTGAAATTCAGGCATATATCTAATTAATTACCCACTTTTCCCTAATGCCTCCTGGCCCTTTCCTTGGTTTCAGAGCACATGCATGCATTTTCGGCTGGAATCTGAGGGCCACCGCAGGTGAACTAATGATGCCACATTCTTTTTCCTGTGACGTGATTAATGGCGAAGCAAATGCATTGGGTCCGCGTCAGTGGTGCTCTGTTCTTTATCTCACTCTGTCTCCCACTGGCTGCGGGGGAGCCGGCTAATGAGGCTACCTAGTTGTTTGGTTTATGGAGGGCCAGGCACACTTAGCTAATGAAGAAAAATGGTGAGGTGAAGGCTGCCAGCAGCATTTGAAGAAAACTGGGGTTGTAAAGTTCTGGACCCAGTGGTGGAGACACCACCCATGCCCCAATCGAGGTTTAAGGATCCCCTGAAAGTGGTACCGAGAGCTCTCCTCAGGCTCCTCCACCACGAGGCTTTCTAAAGGCAGAGGCTCTCCAACCCACATTTCTGTAAAGCCTAAGACCAGCTTCTCCACACTTCCAGTCGTAAGAGAGGGCGAGCATTTTATCCCTGGCCATTCCGGAGAGACAATTATGCTCCCGGTACTGAACTACTCGGTGATTTAATGAAGGGTAAAGGCATTTCCCGGATTAAGTCCGTACACTGGGTTTCCACATGATGTGACGGACAGAGGACGGGAATGATGGCAAGACAGGTGACTAGCAGCAGCTCTCCTGCGAGTGGCGGGTGGGAAGGTCTGGTTGTGGCAGTCCCCAAGCTAACCTCGGTTCTTAAGAGCTCCAAATACTGGAACAGAGCATACCTGCACCCCCTTTTTAAACCAACAACAGATGCACTTTTCTCCTTCAGTGATTTAACTATTGATGAAAAAGGCACACCAAAAGAAAATGACAGTCCTTCTAGCGTTATCGTGAAAGGGTTCCGTTGACTCATCCTCATTGTATGCATCAGTGATGAGCTGATTACGATTCTCTCTTTCTTGATGTACATGGGGGCTTCACAACTTTGTGGAAAAATTCCATTACATTTTAATTACACTTTTCCACAAACTTTTTGAAGCCCCATCATACTTGGTCAAGTCTAAGTATCTGGATGAAAACATCTCAACCTGCTTCACCTACTTTGTCCTTCATTGACAAAATACACACAGAGTTGAGAGAAAAAGAAATTGCTACTGGCAGCCATTCAGACATTCGCTGGGGGGAGAAACAAAGTCCTACTGGTCAGGAGGCAAGAAGCCAAAAACAGGTCTGCCAGCAATGTAGTTTCACAAGGAGGATTTGACGTTGGATCTGAAAAGATGGGATGAGAGTGGGGAGTCAAGGGGATTTGAGATGGAAACGCAAAACTACTTGGTGAAGTAGAGACACTAAAACTACTTTATGAACTAGGTCATCTTTGTGACAGTTTCTGGTTAGTGGAAGCTTTATTCCTCCACAGCTTATTTCTGCGATGATAAATACTCAGTAATAACATTGAGCCAAATGGGCCAAAGAAACTGCAAGAGAGATGTGGGAGCATAAACTTCACTGAACAGCTAATACAGTGGAAAGTTATAATTATTGAAATTCCACACATGTTGCATATATCTGTATCTGTATCTATATCTATTTCCCTCCTTCTCACATAAAGAGTTATTTTCTCAGAAACTCACAGGGGCAGTTCTACCCTGTCCTGTAGGGAGGGCTGGGCATCAACTGGATGGCAGCAAGCTTGGTTTGAGTTTATTCTGTGCCTGTGCAAGCTAGCCTGGATAAGGTGGGGCATGAAGCATGATTTATTCATTAAACATGTCACTGGCTTAAATAATCATAAAACCAAAAATATCTTATCTCAATGTTAGTTTCTTATTTGTATCAAAAGCGTGATAATGTATTTAGGGCTAAAGAAAAGATGAAAATCAATATACTAATCCTTGTCAATCTAGAACTGAGACCTGAGAAGGTAAAACATGCAAGCAATGCTCATTAACACTCTAGGCCAGAGAACTGTAACTTTGGGTCTGGATGAAATGCGTGCTCTATCAATTAGTCATGTCTGCTGAGGGTGTGGAGTAGTGAAACAACACATGCCTCAAATATGCATATTTTCCATCAGGATCCACACGCTTGATAAGGATTAAAATAAACCCATTTTTACAAACAAAGCTGTGTTCCAGACAGAAAGATGGTGCTTTGCAGTCCCATGTAGGAAAAGAAAGGTTCTGATTCTGACAACCACGCTTATTGGAGTGCAAAAAGCAAGCTTAAGTAAAAGGGAAGATACAAGTAACAAGGCTACACTGCACTTTCAACACAAAACACCTTCATTTGGAGTAGGCCTTCTGCAGACCATGACCTGTAGAAATCTGACCACCCTCGACCTAACGAAGAGGGAAAAGCCTTGCCACTATTTTCTACCTGAGACACAACTGTTGTCTTGAAACAGTTTTTGATTGCTTAACTTTAAGATAATGTAAATTTACCTACTGAAGTACATTTGGCTTTACCTTTTTAACCCATGCAGCAGTCACTTTCATTTCTTCTTCCTTTTTAAAGGAATTTTCAAACATGCATGATCACCCAGGATGTTGCATTCGTTTGAGTTTTGTTTATGTTTGTGTCCGTGAACAGACACACATTCATGCTGCTCAAGTATCCGTACTTTGATATTTGTTACTATCAGTGACAACCACCAGGTGAACATTAAATTGTACTTTTAGAATTGAAAAAGTTAGAAAACCATGGTCTCCTTAAAAATATGTATGCTTAATTTGCTGCTTAAGAAACCATGCATATAAGAATGAAAATATAATCTTTGGGGGAGGGATTACTTCCTTTCTGCAGTGGGGCCTGATGACTGGGCTGTTTACTCACATCCATTCATTCACAAACACTCACACTCCATGCTCAGTCTGTCCTGCTGCCATCATCTAGAGCGGGGGTTCTCAACCTGTGGGTCGTGACCCCTTTGGGGGTCAAACAACCCTTTCACAAGAGTCGCCTGATACATAACAGTAGCAAAATGACAGTGATGAAGTAGCAACGAAAATAATGTTATGGTTGGGGGGGTCATCAGCACATGAGAAACTATGAAAGGGGTGCGGCACTAGGAAGGTTGAGAACCACTGTTCTAGAGGAAGACACCCTAGGTCTGTCCGTCTATGTCCTTTATGCCGTGGAGGATGCTCAAGTCAGCTTCTGATGATCAATTTCTTTATCTAAACACCAGCATCCTGTTGTTCAACATTCAAGAAGGCATCAAGTATCTATTTCTGATATTCTGATAAATGGGAATTACTTTAAATCCTACAATTCTTAAATATCCGCTTTTCTTCCTCTGCTTTACTGGTGAGCTTGCCAGTTGGGTTTGTTCATTTTACCCGTTTCTGGGGGAATATAATCTAGTAGCTGTAGCATTAGTTACCCGCCAACCTAATGGCAAGGATGATAAAATGATGCTTTAGGCTGACTGTGCATATGACGGCATGAAAGGTACAGTCTGAAACATAACTCTGCCCATTTTCCAAACGGTGCCCTGTTGGCCTCTCACTGACTTACCTGTTACAGCTTAGGGGCCTTCAGGAGTCATGGAATCCACTGAGGCGGGAGACACCACAATGGACTTAAGTTCTTTCCAGCAGACCTACTATGCAGGGTTATCAAGGTTTCTGACAGTTTAGGTTTTTTTTCCCCCTCCCAGTAGAGTTGGGCTAGTAATGATTTTTATTTATTTATTTATTAATTAATGATTAATGCAGCTACACAGTTCTCCTTTACCGGAAGCTTTTTAAGTCTTTAGAATAATTCCTCTGACCAAACTCAATAATTAGATTTCTGGTAAAAGAAAGGGTACACTTTTCTGGCACTGGCTACATAGTGTCATATAGCTTAAAAAAAAAAAAGATGAATCACTTTATTATCTTTATAAAGAAATCAGCTGTGAATATTCATCACAGTTTTTGCAGTCAACAGGTGTGCATTGGTGGCTCATTACCACTTAAATTCACATGTGTGTTTGAATATTTTTCAAAAACTTATTTATTGTGTATTTTAAATTTTGTGATGTATTCCATATGCCTCGACCATTTATATACCAGGGACTTGGTATCTTTGCTATATGGTACTTTATATATGGTAGCTAATATGGTTTTTCCTACCACATTTATTAAGATTTTTTCTTTATATTTACCTTTACATATTAATGTTCTTTTTCACTTTCAGAAATGCTTAAATACTTTTAATCAAGCCACATTGTATTTTGTATCATCCATCATTCTGTAATAAAAGCATTAATTTGCTTACAAATTGTTAGTAGTAATAATTTCTTGTTTACTTTTTCTAGACTAGACTTTTCTAATTTCTAAATCCAAGTGGATGACATGAATTCCTTCCTTACCTCTTAACAATTGTGATTTCTGTATGTATTCCTTAATTCTTTCAGCATGATTCATTTCTGTTTTCATATTATAATAATAACTATTATTATTCATTTTATACCTACTTGTCAATTTTTAGTATGATTTATAACAACGTTTTTGTTAAAGATTGTTCAGCTATTTTCTAAATAGAATTCAAAAACATATCCTTTTAGAATTTGTTTATTGGACCTGTGCTACAAATTACAGATTTGTACACATTAACTCAATAAGCAATGGGATCTTTACTATACTTATTTCTTTCCACTCATTCTCAATCTCACATATATTAAGACTTTTCAATGATTAAGTGTTTTCTAAATTTCTTTCATCATAATTATAATGATCCCCAAATAACGTGTATTTCAATATTTCTGATCTTTACACAAGAAAACAAAATGGACTGCCATCAATTTCTATCTTATTCATCAAATTAATTCCTATATATCTACAGGGCACTTCTTAAATTATTATCTTATATATTTGTTGGTATTAATCCCCTTTTGAATTTCTAATTTTGTTTATATGTACATTTAGAAAATTAAATTTGCTACTGTTTTATGAACACTCATAAAACGATTCTTCATTTTATTTAAATATGACAATAAACTTTCCCCTGTCAGTTGTTATTTAAATTTTGATTTCTTTCTTTTCTCTTGAGTTGTTCTTTTATAATGTCTGTGGAATCTTTTTTAAATACCCACCTACTACCATTGAATAGATTTTGCCTCGTGGAGATGCTATAGGACTGAGTAGAAAGCCTCTCTGTGGTTTCTGATACTGTAGATCATAATGGGAACAGATGGGCTTGCATCTTCTTTTTCTGTGAAGTGGCTGGTGGGTTTGAATTGCTGACCTTGAAGTTGGCAGTCCCAAATGTAAACTCATTGCAACACTAGCACTCTTCTTTTAGAGTACAGCTATGTGAATCCATTCTTCATGTTGTTTTCATTCTTTGCAATTTAATAACTGTTTTGAAACGATATTTTTAAAAACAGAACCATTTTGAACAATGTCTAAACATCTTACAGGTCGCCTCTTTTCCATCACCAATCGTTTAAAGAAAAAAGGTGCTCTTTGTGCTTCCTTATTCTTCACAGTCCAACACATATTAGTGTGGCCCTGACAGTTACAATTAGGAGCCCTAGTGGGTTACAGGTTGGGCTGCAAGTCAACAGTCTGAATGGCCAGAAGCTCCCTGGGAGAAAGATGAGGCTGCTATTTCCTGTAAAGAGTGTCAATCTCAAAAACCTACAGGGGACGTTTGGCTCTGTCCTGTAGGGTGACTCTGAGTTGGAATAGACTGGAGGGCAGTAAGAGTGGACAGTTATGCTTCTGAATGTTACAAGGGTCATGGGATCTCAATTCAGTAGTAGGTAGATAAATTCCATTTCTTTAAAGCTAAGTTTCAAATGGGCTAATTACTTACATCAAAATAAGGGAAGTGAACTCAACACACCTTAAAGTGTTTTATTAGTTTATGCCAATTAAGTGAACAATCACATAAGGATATTTTGGGCCATCTTTTCTTCATAATATTTATGATACTCTAGTTCAGAAATGACTTCAGTAACTGATGCAGAAAGTTATAAGCAGGCCAACAGAGTTATAGAGGTGTACACATTTCTCTCTAAAGTACTAAAGTTTTGAACATGCTGTTTTCTGTCTTGTTGACTCATGTCAGAGTGAAGCGGGTCAGGGTAATCTGATCCACAGTGACTGATAGAGACGGACGCCTGGGGTTGCAGATTCTCAACTGAATTTCTATAAACCCTTGTTTCAACCTGACCGAGTAACATTAAATATGACTGAGAGTCTTAAAAAACAAAACAAAGCAAAACAAAATACTAACTCTTTTCAAATCTTCCCACTCCTCCAAGAGTGGGGTTTGGTTACTCTAGAAAGCTCAGATAACTAAACCACATACTATTCTTTCTCTTTCATTTTGGTAGGGCTAGCTGGAATTTCTCTTTCATGTATCTTTCTACTTTGTTTGAATGTATCAAGAGCAGTTTACACTTTCGTTTAGAAGGACTCCCTGTATTTAATCCAAAGTTCCAGATTTATGTCAAACCAGGCAGCTTCCATCTCCTTAAGGCCTTTTTGCTTCACAGCTGACTTCTGACTTGAAAGGACAGATGTAATTTGGGCCCAGAGGTCTCAAACATCACAGCTGTGAGGATGACACAGGGCTAGGCATTCTGGGTTTCATTCTGCTCACACAGGGTTGCTATGAATCACAACTGATTCCGTGGCACTTAACAATAACTATCCCCAACACCGCTATTTTCCAGACAAGGACAGAGGTGTCCAAAGTGGAAAAATTACTTCTTCAGTGCTACAATTGGTACCTGAGCTCAGATTTAGGCTTTTATGACTCTTTGCCTAGTGGTCCTTTGACTAAATGACATTGCCTCTTGAAGGCAGGCAGGGAGAACCTTTTTTTTTCTGCCCAGGGCCTTTGGATATTTATAACATTAGGCCATACCAAGTTATCAACTTGAGGCAGCCCAATATGTAACCAATATGCTACCAGGGTTCCAGTTGGAAACCACCAGCCACTCCAGGGGAGAAAGATAAGGCTTTCTCCTCCCATAAGAACTTAAATTCTCGGGAACCAGAGGGCCAGTTCTACGCTGTCTGATAGGGTAGCTAAGAGTCAGAAATGGCTCCCTGGCAGTGAGTTATTTTGGTTTGTTTGTTTTATATGGCCTGTGGGCTGGACGTTCCCCTGTTGAATGGCATACCCTTCGTCACAGCTCATGCCTTTTCCTGCTTGTTTTTATCATTACAGATGGACAAAGCATCCCATCGAAACTTTATTCCATGGGCAATGTAGAAACATGCTACACGGTAAGTAATGAATGGCCTGTGTTGGGCTGGTCAGTCTTTACCTTCAAATGCCCGTGCAGCATCCACCAGGTGGGACCAATCCAACCCTGTAGCTGTGTCAGGGAGGGGCATCAGGCCAGGGTCTGTGCACTTGGACTTATCCGATAGGGACCCATCAGAGAACCAGCACTCATCTAAGCAGAAACAAAACCAGAGCGCCAGTCAGAACACAAACACTATGCGTCATTGCAGTCTCCCTCATGAAGGAGCTGAGGGAGCATCATTTAAAACACTTCCTGTCCTCAGCTAAGAGACCCTGAGCTGCAATTATCAAAATGGTTGAAAAATTGAAGTATTTTTTAAAAAATAGCACACTATAGATTCACCTGTAGACCAATCAATGAGTAAAGCACAGGGGTCAAGGGAGAGTAAATTTGAGACTATATAGAATCATGGTTTCACAGAAAGTTTTCTTCTAGAACAACTTTTTGTTTTAAATACATCCAACATCTGGCTACTTGCAAGATGAATTCTTGCTTTCCTCAGAAAGTTATTTCCCTTTCTTTTAAGTCAGCATTGCTGGCTTCTATTGTAAAAATATTTGAAGCGATTTCTTTCTATCCTAATGATTTGAAAAAAAATCTAATGTGAACTCCAAAATTTCAATATGAAAAAACCCCATAATAATATCAACTTATAAATGCACTTAGATTAATTTCATTTTCATTATAAAGCAGTAACAAACAAGAGAATAATATTTTATATGCTGTGCCCAAAAATGGCAGTTGGAATACTTTGTGACTCATAGCTGGTTCTTTAACTGCTCCTGAAAAGATTTATAGTCTCAGAAACTGTGCAGAGTAGCTATGAGTCTGACTCAGAAAGAGGACCACAGGGTTAGAGGTTTTATAATTGGTTAAACCAGGAACCTTTCATCTATTCTGCCTTTAATATATGGCTATATAAATAGATCTTTAAATTTCCTTTTCTCTTTAAATTCTCACCGCAATCTTTTGAATGTGCTCATCATTAAAAGTAGTTGTTGTTAAGTATTCATTTTGCATTTGGGCACTCGCTCATTTACAAAAGGCTTCTACTGACTTGCTTTTACCTTGCATTTTCTGCATCTGTTCAAATGCTGCATACCGCTGCCTGTGAACACATCTGACTAATTAGACCAATCAAAATAATGACCACCTGGCTATCTGAGCCTACAATCAAGTTCAATAAGGACACAATTAATCAAATGCACCTGTAATTTTTCTACCAAATGGTTTGGGATAATATGAAATATTGGCATCTGGACTGGGATGGAGATTTCAAGCTTGGCCTTGCTAAGGACTAACATTCTCCCACTGTTTGATACCTTTCACATGTAGCTCTTAGCAGATTTCTAATAGCTAAAACTAAACCAATCAACCCAATCCAGCTTTAACATTAACCGTGTTTATAAGTGTCATTTAACTCCAACTTATTCCACTAGCCTCTATCTTGAAAGGAGTGTCAGTAATAAATATCACATTAGTAGTACCTACTCAGCTCAAATCTCTGCACTCTTCTTCTTCCCTATATTTTTGGACTGAAATAACTGTTTCTGTCCCAAGCAGCTTATTGTCAGTATGGTAGATTTTGTCCTTGCCAAGGAGTCTATGGGGTGGGAGGAGCCTTCCTGGAGAGGGCCTGTGAGTGAGAGATAGCAGAGTCTCTGTCTTCTTTCCCCACATGGCGTATGGAAGTACAGCACATACAGAGAGCCCAGCTTCTTTGTGTGTCTAACAGGGGCTAGGAATAAACCTACCCGATCTTTGACTAGCCATTTCAAATTCCAACCTGGAGCCAAAAAATCACAAGCCGATTGATCAATAATAGAATAACTCTACAAGACTGAAAACAGGAAAACATAGACATGAATTTATAAACAATGACAACTACAAAGCAAACAAAAAAAGGGTGGGTGGTGGTGGTGGTATGGGGTGGATAAATGACAGAACTTCCAAAGGAAGTCAAGAAAATATCAGCATAAAATGGACTATGATAAACTTGGAAAAATAATCACAAATTACATGGTAATCTGAAAATAAATGAATAAACCTCCTTAACAAAACAAAAATAAATTTACAGAGATCAAGTAAACATGAAAACAACAGAGGATATCTAAACAATGTATATGGAATAAAGAACCCATCAGTACCAAACAAACAAACAAATGAAACAAAAGCCCACAGCAAAATCACCAACGAAAACCAAACCCAACTCACTGTCAGTGAGTTGATGCTGACTCAGTGACCAGAGTAGAACTGTGCCTGTGAGTCCCCAGGGCTGTAACTCTGGATGGGAGTCAGAAGCCTGTCTTTCTCTCGTGGAGCAGCTGGTGGGGTCAAACTGGGGAACTTGCGGGTTAGCAGCTGGACAAGTAACCGCCACACCACCAGTGCTCCTAAACATCACAGTAGCAACAGTCAATTCACAACTAGTGGTCACCACACTGAATGCAAATGGATTAAGCATACAAATCAAGTGACAGAGAGCAGTAGAATGGATAAGAAGACAGGGTCTACAGAGATGCTGTCTACAAGAGATAGTTTAGACACAGACATTAAAATAGCTTAAAAATCAAAGGGTGGAAAAGTCTATCAGGCAAATGGCAACCAAACAAGAATGAGTAGTAGTAATATTAATATCTTATAAAACAGACTTTAAGACAATAATAGCCAAAGGGATCAGGAAATTAATAGTGATAAAAGGATCCTCAACAAGAGGATGTAAGTATAAAACATATTTATACACCCACTGAGAAAGCCTTAAAGGCCTAAATTAAATTTTGACAGGTTTAAAAAGAGAAAAAATAACTTCACAAGATACTTTAATATACAAACATAAGAGACTTTAAAACATCACTTTCAGCGAAGGACAGAACAAGAAGATAAAAAACAAAGATATAAAGATACATAAAACAATCAATCAACTTTCTAGTCTTGTTGATTCTATTGCTTTTCTGCTCTAATTTTTATTATTAATTTTTCTTCTGGTGACTATTTGCTATTTTTGCTGCTTTTTTAAATTGTTGGAGATGTGTACTCAGATGTTTTGGGCTCCTTTTTAAATGTACATGTATTGCTATAATTTGTCCTATAAATACTGTTTGTGTTGTATTTATGTTTTTGTGTTTTCATTCTTATTTCAAGGATTTTTTCCTCTACTACCTAATAATTTTTAAGCAGAGTTTTAATACTAAGTTTCCATGTATTTGATTTTTTCCCCTTAATATTTCATCTTGCTTGGATTCACAATCCATGCTCACGGAATCAGCAGTCAAGAAATAAAACAATGTATTGTCGTAGACAAATTCTGTTCCAGAAGACTTTAAAATACTGACGAGAAAGGATGTCACTATGAAAATTGCCTCAAGCCATAGTATTTTCAATCACTTCATATACATGTAAAAATTGGACAATGAATAAGGAAGACCAAAGAAGAATTGATGTGTTTGAATTATAGTGCTAGCAAATAATATTGAAAGTACCATGGGCTGCCAGAAGAACAAATCTGTCTTGGAAGAAGTACAGCCAGAATGCTCTGGGGAAGCCAGCCAGGTGAGACTTTTCTCAAGTAGTTTGGACAATAAATATGACAAAGATCTTGGGAAAGTCAAAGGGCAGTGAACAGGACATGACATGGATTGACACAGTGGTTGCAGCAATCGGCTCAGACCCAGCAATGATTGTGAGCTTGGCACAGGACCGCGCTGTGTCTTGTTCTGGTGTGCACAGAGTCACTGTGAGTGAGAACCAACTTGATGGCCCCTACCTAACAACACAAAAACTGTGTCCTACTAACTTTGAAAGCTTGGAACAAATGGGCAAATTTCTAGAAACACTCTACCTAGTCAAATGAACACATTCCAAAGTAGAATATTTGAACAGACCTTTTCCAAAAGAAGGCATGAACAAGTCATTAAAAACAACAATAAGAACAGCCCCTCAAAAAAGTCCTGGCCCAGACAACTCACTGATGAATTCTAGTCAATATTCAGAGAGGAGCTGGCATCAGCTCTGCTCAAAATATTCCGGGACATAGAAAAAGATGAAAAATTCCTAATCGCATGCTAGGAAGCAAGCATAATCCTGATGCCCAACAGAACTCAACACCATTTCAAAAAGTAACATGACCAAGTAGGAGTCACACTAAATTTATATATAGTTCAGCATTTGAAAAACAATAAAGCTAACCCACCACATTAATAAAACACATATCAATTGAGGCAGAAAGGCATGTGACAAAAACCTAATACCCGTTCTTGATTAAAAACACTCGGTACAACAAGAAAAAGAAATTCCTCCACATGATTAACGACATACAGAGAAACTCAATATCCAACATTATTCTTAATAGAGACTCAAAGCACTCCCTTTGCAAATGGGAACCAAGTAAGAATTCCCTTTATCACGATTCCTATTCAATGATATATTGGAAATGCTACTCTGAGAAATAAGGCAAGAAAGGGAAGTCAAAGGCATCCAAATGTTCAAAGAAGGAAAAAAACTATATTTGCAGATGATAGATGTTCTAGATAAATAATCTGAAGACACTTTAAAAGAAAACTACTGAACTAATAAAAGTATTTAGCAAAATGGCAAAGCACAAGATCAACATACTAAAATTGGGCAGATTCCTAGTCTACACTAACAAAGATCTCAAAAGACCACTTAAATGGAAGAATATACCATGCTCATGGATAGGCACACTTAATATTGCGAAAATGTTAATATTACCCCAAATGCTCTATAGATAATGTTATTTTAATCCACAAATCTATCACAATTATGTAAAAAGCTGTAGAAATTAATCACAAATTACTTCTTTTGTTTTCCCATACTTTATTTTTTTAATTGCATTTTACAATCATATAATTTGCAAATTTGTGCCAATAATATATCTACTGTTATTCTTTCTAATGCTTAATTCTTTGCTGAAAGTACCACTCACATATACAGAAGTTCAACAATTTTATGTGGTTTTGAATAGCTGTTAGAAAGACAAACAATTTTGTAATTATTTACAACTTAAGCCTTAATTAAATAGAGTTCAAATTGTTGCTATCTCGTCAGGCTGACTTTTAGAAGCATCTGACTTTAGCAATCCTCTATAAAATGTGAAAAGTGTTAAATGTTTTTTAATTGATATTGTACATAAACTTTTTGTTAATTAAAAGACAACATTTTATACAGGAAATTTTAATTAGATTAGCATATTTAAGAACAAAAATATAAAGTGGCCATTGCTACCTTATCTTCAACCCTAGCATTTAAACAGGCTCATGAATACAAATTGAAATAGGCAAGCGTTGCTCTGTTCCATGAGGCAGTGAAGAGACTTCCCAATATTCAAATACAATCATAAAATCAGCTTTATGAATCTAAATATAAAATCAATCTATAGGTTATGAGATAGAATTAACCATCTTGTAGGAAAATTCAACATTACTAATCCAATCTACCCACAAGTGTAATCACACCATAAGAAAAAGCAGTGATAACACTTGCTAAACAGAAATTTCTATAAAAAATTTAAAAGTTTTATCAGCATCACTTAACCACAGCCAATCTTTAAGACTGCCAATTTATCAGTCATTCATGATCTGATTTCTTGCGTGTGAGGTCAATTTAAATACGGTACATGTAAAAATAAAGTCACAAGACATTCTTATTTTATAATAAATAGGGGATTGGCTAACTCATTAGTAGCCTTCTTGAGATAAGCTATCAAGTCTGCCCTTTCTCTTTCCTTCTTACTGCCAGCAAAGATCATCTTTGCTTCAGGGATATGCTTCCGTGTACGTCAGGGGTTGGCCAATTCATAACAGTAGCAAAATTACAGTGATGAAGTAGCAACAAAAATAATTTTATGGTGGTGGTAGGGGGGGGTCACCACAACAGGAGGAGCTGTATGAAAGAGTTGCGGCATGAGGAAGGTGAATGCAGGGGTTTTGCTGGTCTTCTGCCCTTCTCAATCTCCCCCGTCTTGAATTTCCTGTCTGGTTGCACACTGCACAACTTTAACTGTTCAGAGGGTGGACTTCTCACTCTCTCACCATATTTTTATGTAAAGGAAAGCAATCTAGAATAAGTAAAGCACTATTCAAGAAGAATCAAGTTGAGATTCATACTCCCTGATCTCAAAAACCACCTAGAGAACTATAGTAATCCAAACAGCACAGATACTGAGACCAAAAGAATAGAACTGAGAACCCAGAAGTAAATCCTTTCATTTATGAACAGGTAATCTCCCACAAATGGCTGAAGCCCACTAAATGGAGAAGAGATAGTCCTTTCAACAAATGGTGCTAGCAAAACTGGGTATTTGCAGAAATAAATCAGAATCCACATTTCTCAACATATACAAAAATGAACTGAAGATAGATCACAGACCTAAATGTAAAATTTTAAACTATAAAGAGCATCCTCAAACAAACTATAAAGCATAACAAACTATAAACACACTATAAAACTTTAAACTATAAAGAGCATCAGCAAACAAAACGAAACAAGGCAAATTGTGGAGACCTAGTAAGTAGCATATATAATCAAATATATCTAAAAATGAAATATGTATAACGAGAACCTCACAAAAATGAAGTATTTATGTGCATCAAAAGACTTCAACAAAAGAATAAAAAGAAAATCTGCTACTTAAGAAAAAAAACATTGGCAATGACCTATCAGACAAGGGGCTAAGCTCTATAATTTATTTTAAAAAATTCAACTCCTCAACAACAAAAACGCAAGCCAATTTTAAAATTGGCAGAAGACATGAGCAGAAATTTCACTAAAGAAGACCTCCAAGTAGCCAGCCAACACACAAAGAAATGCTCACATTCATTAACGAGCAGAGCTGCAAGTCAACACAATGCGATATCATCTCACCCTACCGTTAATGGCAAAGTTCAATAAAGCCGAAAACAACAAATGCTGGCCAGGATGTGGAGAGACTGTAACTCTCATAAACTGCTGTGGGCTGTAAAATGGTGTAACCACTATGGAAAACTGCGTGGCGCTTCCTTAAACAGTTAGAAATAGAAATATCACATGATCCCACAATCTCACTACGACGTAGAGACGGAAGAGAACTAATAGCTGTGATATGAACAGATATGTGCTTACTCACGTTGATTATAGCCTTTCTCATGATAGCAAAAAACTTTAAATAACTTAACTGCCCATCAAATGGCTATGGTACAAACTATGGTACGTATACACAATGGGATACTACACAACATTAAATAACAATAATATGTGAAACACCCCATGACATGGGTGAACCCAGAGGACATAATTCTGAGTGAAATCAGTCAGTTACACTAGGACAAACATTGTGTGAGTCTACTGCTAAAAAAAAAAGTCCTGGAAAAGTTTACATATACAGAAAGAAACATTCTTTGAGGGTTACTAGTGGTGGGTTAAAAGGGAGATATTTATTAACTAGAAAATAAACACATACTAATATATGTGAAGGGAAATGTGAAATGCAAAAGGGGGAGGTCAGCACAAAATGATCACGGCAAAGGAAGGCATTAGGAGGAGCAGTAACTAAGAGTTAAAGGCAACAAAGGTAAATACTATTATATATCTAAAAACAGTAACACTAATAATCAACCATGGATTCATACACAGACACTCCAGCTGAACACAGGTGGAAAGGTAATCGGACTAGACTCATATAGATTTGACAGAAGATATTTCTACATATGTACCTGAGGATGAAAATGCACCCATGAATATAGTGGAGCATACAAGGGGCAAAGTTTAGAAAGTTTCTTAGCCATACAAAAGACTTTGATGGAATGAGTCAATGAGCCTAGGAGCTCAGGATCATGGTCAAGGCATAGCTTAGTCCACAAAGACTTTTCTGAGTAGAACTGGAGTCTTAGAAGCTTGTGAACAGCCAGGGAAGGTACACAATGATTAGTCTTTCCCTCTCCCCAAGCATATAAAAGTTAACAGAATGCAAGAAAAATATACAGTCCAAAGGACTAATGGATCCTGGAAAGCCCAGCTCCATGTGTCTAAGACCAGAAGAACTAGATAAGGTCTGACTACCACTGCTGAACACTCTGAAAAGGATCATCAAAGGGTCTTGGATAGAGAGGAAGAAAAATGTGGAAAAAGTCTCAAAATAACGAAAAAGACCAGGCTTATTCATCAAACAGAGACTGGTAGAACCCCTGATCCTATGGCCCTTTGACACCACTCACTCCTGCAGCCAAAGAATAGACATGCTTAGAAGGTGATCAGTCACAACAGGGAGGTATATATTCCTTCGAACAATCAACCCTTCCAGTTCAAAGGGCAGCATTTTCAAAGGAATGAAGCTCAGAAGGCAGGGAGGATGGGGAAGACGGACAAATGGTAATGGTAAACATAGGGAACAGTGCGGTAATATTGTGGAGATTACAGTGTATGTCTCAACACAACATGTACGAGCTGCCATATGTGACATTGTTTTCCCCTGTAAACTTTCACCCAAACCACAATAAAAAAATGGAAAAGGAAAAGACAATAAATATCCTCACTGACTCTAACAGAAGACAGAGATTCAAAGAAGGTGGGGGGGAGTGAGAAGAGGTAAAATGCAATGTCAGTGAAGGGATAGAAGGGCTGCTATGAGGTCTTTTGTTCTCCCCCTCTTAGCTTCTGTTCCCAAATACACAGCCCAAACCCAATCACTGTCACCTAGATGATGTAGACCTATAGTGCCCCTGTCTAGGGGTTCCGAGGCTATAAATCTGTACAGGAGCAGACAGCCTCATCTTTTTTCTGTGGTCTCTTAGACTTCCGACTATTTCTGAGCAATCCCTGAGGAAGTCCCTGACCCGTGACCATTTGTAATGTTTCCAAGGCTTATATCTGCATCTTCGAGGCTGGCAAGCTCGATGGTCAAGTCAGCGGGGGCGTGCACCCAGTTCAACCGCTCTCTGCTTACGTCCTGGGCACATCTCTTGCAGGGACCACACATGGAAATGGGAACTACAACCTGTGAATGTCTCAGATGCATTTCACAAGCAAAGGCAAGCCCAGGGCAAACTTTTAACCTCTTCCATTTTGGGAGGAAAGGGGGTAACAAACAGAGGGAGAAAAGTTTGTGATATTTCTTAGTTATTACGAAACCTCAGCCTTTCTCCCTCAGTTGTGAATAAGACTGTCTGTTTGACACCACAGAAAGTTCGTGGAATTAGAGGATGACTACGTGTCTAGCGATAGAGAAACGCAGCGGATGAGACAGGGATGGCCCTGCTTTCAGAGTGTACATGTTGGTGAGAGAAAGCAAACAGCAAACACGTAAACAAGGCAGTAAAGTCAGGCAAGTGTTTTGCAGACAATAAAACAGAAGGAAGTCCCTCAGCAGCTTGATGGCAGATTTGGGAAAGGTCTGTTTGAGGAGGACAAGTGAGTTGGGATCCGAACAATGAAAAGCAGCCGCTCAGGAAGGAGCAGAGTTTGAGTACACAAGTTAAAACACAACAACAAGTTGACTGAATCGAAATTTATTATCTTTTGGTAGGCAAGAAGGATCTATAGCCAGTGACAATGATCTGAAATGCTATGATATTTCTGAACAATCAAAATAAAAAGCACACCCATTCTCTTTAGCACTGGTTGGCAAATCATGTAGTTAGAGAAAACGATTTTTTTTTTTGGTTTGTGACTTCAAGTCACCATAAAGTCTTTACAAGAATTTCAAATGATGGATGTATGGGTTGTGATAAGAGTTGTCTGAGCCCCCAATAAAATGATTTAAAATAATTTCAAATGAACATTGATGTGTCGTGGCTGTCTCCTGTTCATCTAGATAGTATTTATTCAGTACTTACCATATTCCAGGGGCTAGATCAGAACTGATGGTATTGAAAGAGAATGTCAGAGTTATACTGTAAGCAGTGATGCAAAACAAGGCTACAAGAATTGACAGAACACCAACTGACAGGTTTCACTAAATGGATGCAGTGCTGGAAGTACCCACTCGTCTTTGTGAAGAAAGTTGGAAAGCAGTTAGCTAGCCAACTGAGTGGAAGAAATCCATATTTGTGCCCTCTGCAAAAAAAGACAATCCAATGGAATGTGGAAATTATAGAACAATTTCATTAATGCTACACACAAGTAAATTTTTACTTAAAGTAAAAAATGGTTGCAGCAGTACACTGACAGGGAACTGTCAGAAATTCATATTGGAACCACAAAAGGATAAGAAATGAGGGGCATTATTACTGATCTTGGCTGAAGGTAAAGCATACTAGAAAGATGATTTGCTCTGTTGTCTACTGGAGGTATTCAGTTGTATGGGTAACAGGGCAAAGAATGGGGATTCTAGAACATGTAATTTTGCTCACGAGGGATCTGTATACAGACCAAGTGCCAGTCATTAAAAAAAAAAAGTGGGGAGGTTACTAATGGTCTAAGTCATGGAAAGTGTGCATCAGATTATAACTGAACATGAAGAAAACAGAAAATTCTCACAACTGGACCCACAACCAAGAATATAATAAATAGCATAATAAACAGATGGGAATTAAAAAGGATTTCATTTTATTTGGACCTAACCAAAGTCATATTTTGAATTGGCCCATGCAAACGCTGCACCATGAATAAGGAAGCTCACAGAAGGAGAGTTATAGTTGAATTATGGTGCTTGCAAAAGGATATTGGAAGGACCAGAAGAACAATCACATCTGCTGTGGGAGAAGCACAGCGAGGCTGTTTCATGGACCTTGGAGACGCTATCAGGAAAGCCCAGTCCCTGGAGAAGAACATCATGTTTGGTGGAGGGTCAGGGAAAACGAGGAACGTCTCCCACAGTGGCTGTAACAGTGAGCGCAAACTCAGCGTCACTGTGAGGCTGAGGCCGGAACTAGCAGTGCTTCATTCTGTTGCCGACAGGGTTGCTGTGAACAGGAACTGACTTGGTGGGACCTAACAGCAACATGAAAACCAACGAACACAGCAATTTATAAAACAGGGGTTCTGTTTCTAAAGAACTAGGACACAAGAAAATAAGTATTGTTGCACCACGCCTGCTATTTTAAACCTGTATCTTCTCAACCTTGTGGAGGTAGTTACGTCATTTCACGCCCACTTGAAGATATAGAAAAATGTAGGGGTGTTATCCAATCTGCCCATCAGGTCACAGGCTGATGGACCCTCCTTGTGGACAAGGCCTTCTCATGCGGGCCCTGGGAACCTCCCCTTTTCTTTCTGCCTTCACCTTCCTGCTGGCGGGCCACCCGGAGACCAGCCAGGGCCCAGTAATGTTTCCACAGCCATTGGATCCACATGACTTTGCACCCACTGGACTCTGATGTTCCTGCATTCTCCATCATTGCATGTGGCTGTGTGAGTCTGAAGAGGGGCTTCTGGACTAGAATCAGACTTAAGGACTTTGAGTTGGACTGGGCTGAACTGTTTTCTTGATACATAATTACTTCTTGACACAAAGCTCACTCTTGTACATACATGATTGTCTCTGGATTTGTTTCTCTAGGCAACCCAGCCTGAAACAAGTGGGTTACATCAGGAGATCACAAAACTGTTCCAGCCAAGTCAGAAAAGAGAAAAGCCTTTCCAGTTGGTGAAGTACATTGGTTTCCAGGCAGGGCAGGAGCACGGTGTGCAGGCTTAGCAGTGTTCAGTATAGGATGACGTCCACCGAGAATATCATTGTCCTTTTGGTGAGAGACAAGAAACTTAAACCAGCCATGCATCACTTATGTGAGCAGAAAGGAATAGTAACTGCCATTGTGTGATCTCCATAAGCCTTTCTGGGACTCCTGACAATGTGTTACAAAACAGTCTAGGAGCAGAGCACACTGTCCAAAGAAATATATTTCCACTGCACAAATATAGCTGAAGGTGCTAGAGTCTCCTTGAGGCCTGTTACTTGTCTCTAACTCACAGTTCCTATTCCTCAAGTCGCAGGCAGGCTTAACTTGGGTCACTTTAGCAACTGAAGGATTCTGAAAGATGGTTAATTTCGTGGCACCACTGCCTGGGCTCCTGATACCCTGGTCTCAGACATTGATCTGCAGCTTCCTGCTTGTTTATTGAGATTGGAAATCACAGTAAGCATCTTGATTGAGTCTGACTTTATTGATAATATTATAAATGATGAAGCCACCTGATACCTGATATTTCTTTCCAGAAACCAGTCGCTATTTATTACCGGGGAGACTAAGAACCTCTGAAAAAGATGAACACGTGTCCTGTTCCTTCAGCCACAACACTGCCTTGTGTCGAGTTTTAGAGGAGACCATGACCACCTTCCACACCCTTACCTGGGAGGCTGGTTCCCCCACAGCCCTTACTCCCTGTCAGGAGTCCTGACTACTCACAAAACCCCTCTGAGTTGTCACCTTTGCTTGGCAGCATCTCTTGAGTATTAAGTTATAGTAAAACACGAATTCCTTTGGTTAATCGTAAAACTTCTTTTCTTTTTTTAACCTCAAGGGACACACTTGGGGAGATGCCCAAGCTAAATGACAAGACTTGGGCACACATGTATAAAAGGGTTTTTAAAAGTTCATAATAAAATAGAATCCAAAGACTATGCCATTTGTCCATGAAAACCAAATTTCCTTCATAATACTGCTTTATTTTCTGAAAAAGGACTGTCTCTCTTTAGTCTATCCTCATAAGATTTCTACCACTCCTTGAAATTATTTATTTCCATTTCATTAAAAAAAATCACAAGTTAAAATAAAAGTCATAGTATCACTGGTGCTTGGTACTGTGCCTCTTTTGTCAAGGGAGAAACAGTTTCCATGGATGCTTTTTAATATCACCTGTAAGGTCACCTATGAATTATGTGTCCAAATTCCCCTGACTCAGTAAAGAAATTTTATTTTGAAATCCACCAAAGATAGAAGCAGATAGGTATCCTAAATGAAAATCAGGGACAACAACATTTCAATACTATATTCAATTTCTGAATCAGGTAATATTTTTACACCTCTAAATTGAAGATAGAATGATAATGATACAGCACAATTTAGTGACTTCACAGGAAATAAATATGAATCATGACATGAATCACATCCAAACGGCTTTATCCATCTCACAAGACTGGATTAACATGTTGGTCTCAGAAAAGAAATGTGCTGAGGAAGGATCAAATACAGAATGTTTACAAGCTAAAATGACTGAAAGGGCAGCCAAAAAGGTGTGGAGATTAGCTTTTCTGGTCAAAGAAAAGACCCTTTGAAAATCATATGCATAGTTTCAAAACATTGTCAGATACCGAAGGTGGAAAAATAGAAGAAGAATACCGACTGAGATTGTGCCAGAGGATGGGCACTTCAGGTCCGAGGGCACTGGAATTGTGCCCGAGGAGCTGATTTCTTGGAGTGGAGTCAACTATGATGACATGAGTCTGGTAAAGCCTGAGGGAGTAGAGTCATAGGATCTTCATTTCCTGATGGGACATGACTCAAGGTAGGGAGAAACAGCTGTAATCATCTGCTATTGATTGGAACTTGGAATATGAGAAGTATGAATCTAGGAACATTTGAAGTCATCAAAATAAAATGGAATGAATGAAGATATATATCCTAGGAATTAGTGAGATGAAATGGACTGATATTGGTCATTTTGAATCAGAAAATCGTAAGATTTACTATGCTGGGAATAATACAATCAAGACAAATGGAAGTGCATTTATTGACAAAAGGACATTGCAAAATCAATCATGAAGAACAATGTCTGTGAAAGGATTATTGCTGTTTCAAAGGAAATCCAATCAATAGAATTATTCAAATTTATGCACCAACTACAAAAGCTAGTGATGAAAAATTGAAGAATTATACCAACTTCAATCATAAATTGATCAAACACACAATCATGATGCATTGATACTTATTGATGATTGGAAAGTAAAAGTTGTAAACAAAGAGATAGAAACAGGAGTTGGAAACTGGTCTTGATAGATATGAAGCTGGAGATCACATAATAAAAATTAGCAAATTTGTACATAGAAAATACCTTTTTCAGCAACACAAAAGTGGACTATACACACGGACTTCTCCAGATGGAATACACAGAAATCAAACTGATTACATCTTTGGGAAGAAGCTTACTATCAGCTGCTAAAACCAGACCAGGGGCAGCTGTGGAATAGAAGATCAATTGCTCATCTGTAAGTTCAAGATAAAGTTGAAGAAAATGAAAACAATCCAGGAGAGCAAAAACAAGAACTCAGTCTATCTCACCTTAATTTCGAGAATATCTCAAGGACAAACTTTAAGCATTAAACACGAATGACAGAAGACCTGATGGGCTGTGGGAGGACTTCAAGGACATCATTCATGAAGAAAGTAAAAGGTCATAAAACAGACAGGAAAGAAAGAAAGTATCAAGTGGATATCAGAAGAGACTCTGGATTTTGCCTGTAACCATAGATTAGATGAAACAAACGGAAGAAAGAATGAAGTAAAAAAATTAAACACACCATGTCAAAGGGCATCTCAGAAGACAAAGCCAATATAACGAAATGTAGAAAGACCTAGAATTAGAAAACCAAAAGGGAAGAACACGCTCAACATATATGAACTTGAAAGAACTCAAGTAGACATTCAGGCCTTGAGTTATAATCTTGAAAGACTTTATTTGCAAAATATTGAATGATACAGGAAGAGAAGGTGGAGAGAATACACAGTCACTGTACAAAAAAGAACAAGTCCACATTCCACCACTTCAGGAGGTAGCATATGAGCAAGAACCAATGGTGCGGAAGGAAGAAGTTCAAGCTGCACTGAAAGAATTAGCCAAAAATAAGGCTCCAGGAATTGGTTCAAGACACACTGAAATATTTCAGCAAGTTGATGAAGCACTAGAAACACAAACTCATCTATGCCAGAAAATCTGGCAGACAGATCCTTGGCTAAGTGATTGAAAGAGATCCATATCTGTGCCCATTTCAAAGAAAGGTGACCCAACAGAATGCTCAAACTGTAGAAAAATATCATTGATATCACACACAAATAACATTTTGCTGTAGACATTTAACAGCAACAGCAGCAGTACATTGACAGGGAACTTGTAGATGTTCCGGCCTGCGTGATTCAGAAGAGGACATGGGACACGGGTATGCTACCATTGATTACGTCAGATGGACCTTGGCTGAAAGCAGAGAATATCAGAGAGATGTGTTTCACAATGATACTTGTGTTTCATTGACTATGCAAAGGCATTCAACGGTGTGGACCATAATAAACTGTGGATACCCTTGAGAAGAATGGGAATTCCAGAACACGTCATTGTGCTTAAGAGGAACTTGTACCTGGATCAAGAGGGAGTTGTGAAACCAGAACAAAGGGATACTGCATTGATTTAAAATCAGAAAAAGTGTGTGTAAAGGTTGTATCCTCTCACCATACTTCTTTGAACTATGGTGAGCAAATAATTAGTGAGGTAGATTATATTTAGAAGAATGTGGCAACAGGATTGTAAAAAGGTTAATTTATTCTGATACAATTTATGTATGCATTGCAACAAGAGTTGTAAGAGCCCCAATAAAATGATCTTAATAATAATTTTTAAAAGCTTAATTAACAACCTCTGATATGCAGATGACACAATCTTTGTTTGCTAAAAGTGAGAACTTGAAGCACTTAGTCATGAAGATCCAGAATTGTAGCCATCACGGTGGATTACAATTCAACATAAAAAAGATCAACATCTTAACAACTGGACTAATAGGTAACATCATGATAAAGGGATAGAGAAAACATTGACATTTTCAAGGATTTGGTCTTGCTTGCTCACCGAAGCAGCAATCAAGAGATCATTAGGTGAATCTGCAGAATGACAATTCTTCAGAATATTGAAACGCAATGATGTTACTTTGAGGACTAAAGTGTGCCTGACCCAAGCCAATGTATTTTCCATTGCCTCATCTGCATGTGAAAGTCGGACAGTGAATAGGGAAGCCCAAAGAAATGGATGCATTTGAATTGTGGTGCTGGAGAAGAACATGTGCCATGCACTGGTTCACGGACAAACTGATCTGCCTTGGACAAGGTCGAGCCAGAATGTTATTTATTTATTTTAATCCTTTTATTGGGGGCTCTTACAGCCCACAGTGCTCTGCAGAGGCAAGGATGGCATGCTTGTGTCTCACCCACTTTGGACATCATGTTAGGGGTGTCTGGTCCCTGAGGAAGATCCTCGAGGAGACGGAGGGACACAGTGACTGCAACCATGGGCTCAGGCAGAGGAACAATTTAATGATGGCGCAGGACTGCAACGTTTCGTTCTGCTCTGCCCAAGGTCACTGTGGGTCATACGTGACTTCATGGCATTTAACCACAACACAGCAAATTTGACCCCCCTATGTTATCAGGTTCAATAAAACTACTGTCCATACCAAGTTTAAGCATGATACCGTTTCCCTAAATAACTGTTTCCAGCAGGGTTGGGGTGTGTGTGTGAAGATGGGTGGGGTTGGGGACTTCAAATATTCCTTATTTCTTAAAGACATCTGCTTGGGAAAAGTGTGCACACGGCAGCTTTTCAGTTGTTCTGGTTGTTGGGATTGTCAAATAACTTTTAAAAAGTCTTATCTTCTGACTTTCAACATTGTCTGTATTTTGTTGTTCACATTAGGGTTTATCTCCAGTGCGTTCTCACTGGGGGTCACCCTCGAGAATCTGTGTTACGTTTGTCTGTTTAGGAAAGCCAGGATTCGTGGACCTATAGAGACAGCAGTAGCATAAGGGTTTCTGGGGGAAAGGAGAGGGTGTGCAATGATGGTGGCAGGAGGAGCGGGGGAAGCGATGCCAAGACGTCCAGGAAGGAAGAGAATGTTTGCAAACTGATTGCGGAAGCAATTGTACAGTATCGCTTGATTTGATTAAACATGGAATGATATGGTAATGATATTGACTCCCAATTTTTAAAAATTGTAAGAGAAAAATACATTTTAAAGTCATATTTTCTTAAAGATGGTGCTACTGATTGATCAGAAACCATTGACAATGAAATTACTTCCAGCTCCATCATTTATGTTTTGCCATCTCACCTATGAGAACTTGAAGTGTTTTTCAATAATTCCTTAAATATTGAATGAACTTGGAGGAAACACATTACCAAGAATCAAGGTTTCATCAGAGAACAACATATGGCCAGCACCACTCTTATTGCCTTCCCAAGAAATTACACAGTGAGGATAAGTAAAGCAGTTTTCACCCAATCATGGGCAAGCAGTACATCCTGCTTCTGCCCTAACTGTGCATGCTTTTAATACATTACAGAAAAGTACACAGATTTCACATAGAAGCAAGACGAAGGGCGGAATGTAAGAACTGCACTAACAAATACACTTTGAGGCCTTACAAGCACACTTCAAGAATATCAATTGAAATAAATAATATTTGTAAGTAGACGTATTTGTTCTAAAAGTTTAAGAGAATTTTAAAGCTACCTATTTACAAAATGGCAAAAATATATGGATAACTATTGAGGTAGTATATATCTGCTTAACCTTTCATATGGTCTTCAAGAGAGAGTTCAACATTTTATTCAATTTAGATAAATGGACCTTTATAAGGTTTCCTGGTGGTGCAGCGAGTCAGGCAATGGGCCGCTAATTGCAAAGTCGAGTAGAATTTAAATCATTGCAGTGAGGCTTTTTTGTTTTTCTTTTGGCCCTTTATAGGCAAAATATTATGTTAATGAAATAAATTAGGAATTTTCTAAGACAAAGTTTATTTCCAATTATGTTAAATGAGAATCATTAGAACTATTATTTCATTTAGTATGGGCCTTCTACAAGTATTATAAAGTTCAAATCAGTCCTAAAGATACTTTCCATGATAAAATAAAAAGCTCTTGACAATAAAAATGAGAGGCCTTCAAACAGATTGTGAAAAATGGAATGAAAAGATAATGAAAATTTCCACGATCTTTTTGAAGCCCTTTCACCCCTTTGTACATTTCTAGTTAAATTCTCATTCTTCTTATGGGACAGATAAAGACTTGAGAAAAAAAAAGTTAATCTAATTAATTTTAAAACCACCTTTAAAAACTGGGAGTTTGACAAGAAACTGACAGTGGGTAGACATCATCCATGTTTAGTACGTGAAGAAAAAACTGAGTGAATTGGGAAACAGTATGTGAGTGATAAGCAAAA
>NW_022111324.1:89848080-89877318 GCF_000313985.2 Echinops telfairi
GGGCACTGAGGTGACCATTCACTTACCAGGTGTGTGAAAACACACACACACACACACACACACACACACACACACACGCGCACGCACGCGCTGCCATCATGTCAATTCGAAAGCATAGCAAGCCTATAGGGCAGAGTACAGCTGCCCTTTGGGTCCCAGGAGCGCTGATATATCGTGGGCTATTTGATGGGCTGCTACGACAAGATCAGCCATTTGAAACCACCAGCTGCTTCAAGGGATAAAGGTGAAGCTTTCTACTCTATAAAGATTTGCAGGCTTGGAAGCCTTTAGGGATAGTTCTACTCTGTTCTACCGGTCACTATGACCTGAAACTGATTTAATGGCAATAAGTTTGTTTTTAAAATATCTTTATAAGATCAAAAGCATTATCTTTCTCCCTTGGATGGTTGGTGGCTTTGAACCACTAACCATGCAATAAGTAGCCCAATGAGTAGTAAGGTAACTTAAAAATTATTGCTATAAAATCATAGAAACCTGTATTAAATAAATATATCAAAAATGTGAAGCTATTATTTCTGGACATACACTCTATTTATGTCTATAAACTTCTGAAAGCTTTTTCCTTCTCTCTCCCTCCCGAAGAGTTCTGTAATCTTTGATTTACACCACATCAAAACAGCACGCTTGGCACACTGAAGGGACCCAAGCCATTTTCCTTTTCAATGTTGAGTTGGGAAATAAAAAGACGTCTAAAAGATGCTATCTGTAGGGTGGGTGCAGTAAGGGTTCCGAATGAAATTCTCCTAGGAGGTCCTTGCTCCCCTTGAAGAATGAGCAGATAAGCTGTCAGGATAGAAAAACAAAACCAAACCCTCCATGTACCTTTCCTGGCCGTTTTTCTCACCAATGCAGCTCTTAAAGTCTAAGGACTCCTTCCTAGGAAACCCTGTGATCGTCCTATGCTGTGTCCTTGAAGAAAATCAATCAAGATCTCCCTTTTGGAATCTCAAAAAGCAGTCACCGTACCATCTGGGCTGACCTCTGTGCTTTTAATATAACTAGCCTGCAGATCCCCTAGGAAGCCATTATTTGGATTGGACTTTTTTTTTTTGGAAAGCATCCTAAGGAGACTAGGACAAGTGAATTACTGAGAAAACGTGTCTGCAGCTACTGCAGCTCTGTACTTGATCCCAGAGACAAGTATAAACAGTTTGTCGGGAATAAACGTGTGGGTGTATGAACTAGAATGCTAGTAGCAAAACCTTCTGATTTTCCCTGCAATTAATTTCAAGAACATGTAGAAATACAAAACTAAACTTTGTTCTTTTCCCAGTGAAAAACCCATCCCCCACTTCACAGTCTTCTTTTCAATAAAGCGTTAGGCAGCTGGGCTATGGTTAGAATAGTTAACCTGGAAAAACAATGCTGCTTACCCTATTTATTTTGGATGCTGCTGACTCTATTTATTTTGGATTTTATCATCTTTGAAAAGTACGGATAAACCAATCAAAACAAAACATAACACCTTTAAGAGACATAAAATCTGAAGAAGCCATTACACCACAGAGGCTATCCACGAAGCTTGCTCTGGGCACAGTGTGCCAACTCACTTACTTCTTAGACTCCCCATGCTGGGCACAGGCTGGGTCCTGGGAGGGAGGGTGCTGTGGTAGGGCGGGGTGGTGCTGAAGAGAATGTCATTGGGCAGGGCTTGATCCAGCACAGAACTCCGAGAACTGCCAAAAGAAGAGCTTCTCCGATGACTGCAGATACTCTCATCCGAGAGCGTGCGGTACAGCGACCTTCTTGGAGACAGGTTCCCATAAAACAGAAACTAGGTGCATTGAAACAAAAAGGAGGTGGTGGGGAGAAGAAAAGATATGTTAAAAACTAAAAACTTGGATTTATTTCATGAAATACAATGCATTCCCCTACTACTGCGATACCTTTGGGTTTATCCTCAGTAGCTTAAAAGTACAACGAATCATGAGGTGTTTCAGTGCAGTGATTGGATTTTAATGTTTGCCTACTTTGACATTCTGTGAAATACTATCATGAATTACACATGCATAGCATTATTAATTCTTAAATGCTAAATGGAACCTCCATGACCTGATAGCAGTGATGACTCCTGGAAATACGTAAGATTGCCATTTCAAGCAACAGTTAGTCACACAGTGCCAGCTTGATTTTAATTTGAAATGACTATATCTTAATATTAGGCAATTTTTGTGTGCCAATCAAGCGCATGTGAGGTTCAAGCTAATCTAAATAATAACACAACTTATTTTGAACACTGCATCTTTCTAGACCATATAAATGGTTCAAGAAAAATATTTTCAGTCCAATAAAATCTTACTGTCCATTTAAAGCGACTTGTGATCCAGTCCACTAGATCACAATGGCTGAACACTGGCTCATAGCAATTTAAACCAGATTTAAAAGAATCATTACGTGACCGTGTGTGAACTCACAGACAGCATGAAGATAAATCTTACTACAAACGAAAGTTTTCAAAAGCTGGTGAAAAATTCAATCAAATTTCCAACTTTTTCCTCTGCAGGTTGAACTCTGTTCCTTTTACATCAACAATAGCAAAAGCAAGAAGGTTCACATCAAACAAATATAGAAATGGCTATTTACATTTTGGAATGCAACAAGAAGGCTAAAAATATGTCTATTGTATGTGTTCCTTCCATTCTGCCAAAGCTTCCCTACTGATGAATGGTACTCTAATGTGTGTGAATTTCAAAGTTAAATTTACATCATAGAAAGGTAATTTATCTTAGAAGAAAATACAACGGACGCCAAGAAAAAGTTCACTCCCTGGAAAAGAAAAGGAGTTAGCACTTTTTGTACAAATCTGCTGTTGCACCCAAGTTTGTACAGCACCATGTACATGATTAGGACAAGTTCAAAAAGAAGACTCATAATTCACTTTTTATGGGATTCCCTCTTACCACATGACTTGCAAGTCCTTTACAATAGGATTAGAAGCACATAGATTAAAATGGCTTCAAGGTAAAATCTAATTAGACTGTTACTGTAAGAACACAAATAGGCTAACTGCAATATTATTATTTTATTATAGGGAAGACAAAAGCCCAAAGGCTTGCTTCCACCTTGATCATGGTCTAGCAATGTCTTGATTTTTACTCCTCCCACCTTGACATGTGAACAAGCGGGAGCACTGAATTCGGAATGAGAATATCTGCATTTTATTCCTGTTGCTGACAGCATTTCTTTGGGAGCTAACCTTTTACCATTTGGGGTCTCAGTGAGTTGCACGAAGAAGACAAGGGGCTAATAACCTGTAACCACCACACGGCCAACAGGTTGATGCTGACTCACAGAAACCCTGCATCTGCTTTCTAAGGCTTTGTAAATCTGTATGAGAGCAAATGGCCTCCTCTTTCTCCACGTGGCTTTTCATATTTTCTGAGGAGGCCTGGTGGCATAGTAGTTTTGCATTGGGCTGCTAACCACAAGGTCAGCAGTTTGAAACCACCAGCTGCTTCAAAGGAGAAAGACGGCACTTTCTACTCCCACAAAGAGTTACAGCAACAATTCACTGGGGGCAGTTCTACCCTGGCCTAACATCCTACAGGGTTGCTATGGGTCAGCATTGATTCGATGGAAGTGAGTTTGGTTTGGGGTTTAAGGGTGCAGTAATAATGAAACTCATAGTAATCATAGCACTCACAACGCTGACCTTATCAAGGATCATTACAAAGAGACTAAAGAAGGCATGCCACTGGACCTGAGGCTGCTTTATAAACCACACAGATGGCCTTCACTGTGGTGTGTGCATACTTCCAACAAAGTAGCATGCATGCCCTCCCCTATTTCTAATGCCCATAGTAACTCCAGTCCACTTCCGGGGTAGAGTTACACTGAGGACGGGCAGCCTGCCACGGCAGAGGAAACAGATCAGGATGAATAAGCAGGTGCGTGGAATTGAAGTGCTACTTCAGGTTTGGAATTCGTTACTTTTTGATCACTAATTACGTACAGGTTCTGTACTAGGTTCGACATATGTTATCTTCTTTCCTATGCCTCCGCAATAGAGCGTCTCTGTGTTTTAGAGGACAACAGACGTGGACAGGTAAAGTAACTCAAAGTACACAGATAAAAACAACAGGAACCTGGATTTAGGCCCATTCTCCCCCATTTTAAATACTCCAACTTAAACTCTGTGACCCGTGATTAGGGTTTCTCTGATGACTTATAACTTTTTAAATGATCAGATATGTCAGCCCCACAGAGTAGCTTAAGGGTCAAGAGTGAGTAAGCGCACAGGAAAGCACTCAGGGCAATCTCAGGCTGTTTTAGATGCGCGCATGTGTGTGCGCGTGTGTGCCCGTGCGCACGTGCGAGTTCTAGTCACTCCAAAGCCCCCCAAATGTAGGTAACCTTTCTTCTTCCGTCCTCCACTAAGGGGCTATCTGGAAGCATCAACTTCAGGAAATCTTCTTTTGACAAGACATGTGGAGTTTCTGAAACGGCATCTCCTCCCACTGACGGATGTGGACTTGCTATAGCCATGGTATCCAATTCATTATATATTCTGTTAAAATAAAGCAGAACTGAAATTACGAGATTTGGTTAGCCTGTTTTCAAAGTGCCTATAGCATTATGAAGTAAAGTATAGTAACCGGCTCCAACAGTCACTAACACAGGCATATAATTTTAAATTGGTTCATTTTTGCTACATTTGCTCAGAATTCCTATGCCTTTTTACATTTGTGAAATGTGTTGAAACACAAAGTTAGAATTCTTAGTATTTCAGAAACAAATTCGATCTCCAAAGCCCAGGACATAGGAAACCCAGTCAACTTAAAAAATAAGGTTGCATTTTCCCTTTCCAAAGCTGTGTCAGAAAACACAGTTTTAATAATTCATCAGAGATTATCATATATCTTTTGAAGCAACTTGGGTGCTTCTCAGAAACATGAGCCCACTTTTCTCTTGAGGCTGGACAACCAGATCCATATCTTACCCTGGCAACACAGAGGCACCCAAGAGAGGGGCTGGGGGTTTAAGAGTTATCAACCCTGGCGGGTGCCAAGCATGTTTTATTATCAGCAATTCCACAAAGCTGTTTGAATAAATAAAGCAGCTGCCTGCCTTAATTATCAGTGTATAAATATGTATTTACGGACAACAAAAAACTGTCAAGCTGAATTATTGTTTTCAGCTCTCTTCCAGAGAGGAAACAGGGGAGTCATTTTAAACAGAGTTATTCTGAAAATGCAACCCGAGCCACGAATGCTGCTGGAGACAATGGGAAACAAGCCCTGTACTGCCAGTGGAGGCCAGCGTTCTTCACCACGCGGTGCTTCGGAGTTACACTCTGGGAAGGTTGTCTCCAGCGGCAAGCCACAGAAGATCACCCACAGGTCCTCATGGGCCCTGGAGATGACTTTACTTCAGAAGCCAGGCTACCTCATCACAGGTGGGCCAGCTCACTGGGAAATCGTTTTAATACAAAACCACACAGAAATGCTCACAATTAAGATTGCTTTCTCTGAAAATCTCTGGAATGTTTGCTTGATTCCTGAGGCGGGACAGGCTTTTTTGCACTTCTCAGTTCTTGAAGTGTAGCCAATGCTGACAACATGAACAATGAGTTTCTGTAAAAAGAAGCTTCTAACAACTTGGGGGAAAAAATTAAAGATGTGCCTTGCTTGTGGAATAAAATGACAATTAAAATGGTAGCTACCGGGATGCCAAGCCCTGGGAGAGCTCTGCAAAAAAGCCATATAACCAACACTGTAAAGTTTATGAATAGTATGTCCAAGAAGTGCCCCCAAAGCGCAGCATCTATCACTGGAAAACCAACAGGTCTGATATGGTTGATGTTATGCGTCAATTTAGGTAGACTATTATTCTCAGTGGTTTGGCAAACACTATCTAATCACCTTCCATTTGGATCGGACGTAAACAGTAAATAGGTGAACAAGAACTTTCTTAGGGGAGTGGCCTGCCTCCAGTATATAAATAGATGTTCTAGAAAAATCTCTCTTTTTTTGGCCTTATATTCTTCTCGTCACCTGCCCTCTGATTCTTAGGATGGGAGCCTTCAGAATTCTCTGGCCTGGTTCCTGACCTGAGCATTATCGAGTCAACAGTCTCTGCAACCCACGAGCCATCAGAGGCCTCCAGCCTGATGCCAGATCTGCAGATTTTGGGTCCATCATCCTTAACAACTGTGTGAGATAGCAGAGATTTTTAGTCTGTTGCCTGATCGTTGGCCTGGGACTTGCCAGTGTTCACAATTGCGTTAGCCATTTCCCTGAAGTAAATTTATATATATGAAAAAGTTTGTGGAAAGTTAAATTATATTATAACTCAATTTTTCAAAAAACTCTTTACAGAAAACCCTTACATATGAGGATAAATTAAAAACACTGCTACTAGGATTCCAGTTTATACAGGTACAGCTTTATTCTAAACAAAATGCACATAAACACACCTTTGTGATCAGTGGATGGCTACAGGTAAGTTCTCTGAGTAATACACTTGTCTTTTAATGATGCCTTAAAAATGGTTCAATCAGAATGGTGCCTTCTAAGGAGATCTACGGGGCCAGTTAAATTAAAGGCAGAGAAGTTGGCCCAGAAAGTTATGGTGACTGCTCTTTTGAGATTTCAAAAGAGCAATCGTGATAGATTTTCGCCAAGGACTTGGGATGAAGAAGTCTTAAGAAAAGCAAAAACTATGTTGGTGAGGAAAAGGCAGGAAAGCAGCAGTAAGGGTGCTTTTGTTTTCCCCAATCATAGCAAGGCACCTACATGTTCTTGCAGACAGCAAGTGCTGTCCTAGAAGAATTTCAGTTGAATACCTTACCCCATCCACCTTGCAGCCCTGAGCTTACCTCGTTAGACTCCTTTTTAACTTCTCAAATACAAAGAACATTTAAAAGGAACATGATTTGAGTCCCTTGAGGATGCCAAAACTGTTGTTTTGATGTGGTCTAAATCAAAGAGCGCAGAATTCTCCAGGGAAACATTAAAGAGATGAAAACATTGTCTTAAGACGTGTACAGCTATCAACAACTCGGACTTTAGACTCTGTCCTTACAAAGTACATCCCACCCTTCAAACCAGGAGGCTCTGATTCAGAAACCCCACTAAGCGAACTGGAGTTTACCTTAAACTTGCTGGTAGCAGATTTAAGGAACTAAAATACTCGCTTAAATTTAAAGCTAAAACGTCTGAGGATAAGAAAGTAGATGATTGTTATCTCAAGGTTGTGGATTCAGAGTTTGTTGAACTTTGGTTCAGATCTCTTTTGTGGGTGTCAAATGAATGGCAGCTTGTGAGTACTATATACTCACTATTTTCATGCCGTCTTTGAATTTTTTTTCTGGCATATCTTAGTCTAGCAGGCATAGCTCTGCCTTTGAAAGTTTTTCTTTATCTCCACCCTTCAATATGATGTCTAAACAGTATTTGAAATTCCACCAACACTGGCTAAATTAACGAATGGCACTATCAATAGAATTACAACAGGCCTCATGGGGATTATTTAAAATGCTCCCTAATTAAAGGATAATGATGTCTCTAAAGTGGACCAAGGGCATATAGAAATCATAGATATAGAACAGATTTTAAACTCACACTTAATTGTAGACCTAATCTAAGACATTAGTTCTTATGATGTAGCCCTACTCCATATTTTCCCTCCTGGAGAGATCACTGGACATACGGATAATATTGCAAAGAGAAGTGAACAAATCACATGGTGCCTAGCTATGAGAAAGAATAGCATCAGGGATATTAAAGGCTTGTTTTAAAACAAGCAGCCTTTTAAATGAGATGTCAGCCTAATCTACATGGAAGAATCATACCAACCTGCCAGATCAAAGAACTGTAAATAATAAAATCCAAGAGCTGAGGAGGGAACTGGATTAGCTTTAATTCTGAGCACGTTTGCAGAAGGCTATGGTTGAAAGTCCCAAATCTATTTGCATGGTCCCCATGAGGATTAACTTTCCAGTGAATCTCCTTTGACCAAGGGCCAAGGATTTGAATGGCCTTGTTATTATGCAAAGGGAATGGTAAGCACATTAATGCAGATTTACTTAGGGTAAAATCCACACCTTATCATTTTTCTTCTTTCTAATCCATTTAAAATTTGTTTTAGATTTATTATTTCTGTGATCTTTTCCATTGAGGTTTCTCTCTGATAAGTAGAAGAAGAAAATGTTCTAAAGTCGATTGTGGTGATGATTGCCCAATTCTTTTAAATATGTTTAAACTAATGATTGTGTGATATGAATTGTATGTAAATAACTCTGTTAAAATTTTAAAAAATAGTGTACAGACCTAGATGGAGAATATGCTGGGAAAAAAATAGCTTCAAGATTTTTATATTTTTGTTTAAAACAAGTTTCTATGATTTTGTAGCATTTTTTTTACCAATTGTATTTATATATCCTTATTGGTTATACTCACTGGGCTGCTAACCACGAATCAGCATTTTGAAACCACCTGCCACTCTTCCGGAGAAAGATGAGGCTTTCTACTTCTGGAAAGACTCACAGAAACTCACAGGAGCAGTTCCTTCTGGACTTACAGAGCTGCTCTGAGTCAGAATTGACCAGGGCACTCAATGTGACTGACCAGGAGGTGCTTTCTAGGAATGGAGACAGCCATGGTGACATGAGTGAGGTAAAGTGTCTGGGAGGGGAGCCTTCAGGACCTTCATTTGTTGATGGGCCATAATTCAAGATAAAGAGATACAGCTGCAAACATTTGCTAATGATCAGACATTGGAAAATGTAAAGTATGAATATAGGAAAATTGGAAGTTGTCACAAATGAAATGGATGGCATAGCCCTCGCTGAGCTGAAATAGACTGGTCCTGGTCATTTTGAATCAGATAATAAAGTGGTGTACTATGCTGGGAATAACACAATAGCATTGTATTCATTGTCAAAAGAACATTTCAAAAACAATGCTGTCTGTGATAGGATTATATCTAATCGGCTTGAAGGAAATTCAGTTAATACAACATTATTTGAATTGATGCACCAAGCACAGAAGTTAGTGATGAAGGATTTGAAGAATTCTACTAATGACTTCAATTGGAAATTGATCAAACATTCAATCAAAAT
Organism: Echinops telfairi; assembly: GCF_000313985.2. NCBI lineage: Eukaryota > Metazoa > Chordata > Mammalia > Afrosoricida > Tenrecidae > Echinops > Echinops telfairi. Next base: position 89,857,163 of record NW_022111324.1, read on the forward strand.
GCATTGATAATTATTGGTGATTGGAAGGCAAAAGTTGGAAACAAAGAGCAAGGAGTAATAGTTTGAAAATAAGGACTTGGTGATGGCAACAATGCTGGAAATTTGCATGATAGAGTTTTGCAAGACCAATGTCTAATTCATACAATATACCTTTTATTAACAACACAAAAGGCAACTACACCATGGGCTTCTCCAAATGGAATACACTGAAATCAAATTGACAACATCTGTGGGAAGACACAATGGAGAAGCTCAATATCAGTATCAGAAGAGACTGAAATTTGCTCTTAATTGTAGAGTAACTAAGGCAAATGGAAGAAATGACGACGTCAAAGACCAGACTAGACATTTTCAAATGGCGGCTTGAAAAGACAACATCAAATATTTTAATGCAATGTGCAAAGACCTAGAGTTAGAAAACCAAAAAGGAAGAACACAGCATATCTTAAACTAAAAGAACTCAAGCCCAAAAAAATCAAGTCTCTAGTTGTCATATTGAAAGATTAGAACAAAAGACTGAACTATGCAGGAAGTCTGAGAAGAAGATGGAAAGAGTACATAGAGTCGCTGTATCCAAAATAACTAGTTACCTCGCCACCATCTCAAGAGGTAGCATATGATCAAGAACCAATGATACTGAGAAAGGAAGTTCAAGCTGCACTGAAGGCATTAGCCAAAACAAGCCCTAGGAAACTGATGGAATACCGATTGAGAAGTTTCAACTGGCTGATGAAGCACTTGAAGTACTCATCTATCCCAAGATATTTGGAAGACAGCAACCCGGCCAACAAACTGTCAAAGATCCAGATTTGTACCCAGTCCAAAGAAACGTGACCCAACAGGATGTGCAAATCTATAACAACACCATTAATAACATATGCAAGTAAAATGTTGCTGAAGATCATTCAACAATCGTTGCAGCAGTACACTGACAAGGAGCTGCCAGAAATTCAAGCCAGATTCAGAAGAGGATGTGGAACAAGGAATACCATTGCTGATATAAGATGGATCTTGGCTCAGAGAATATCAGAAAGATGTTTACTTCTCTTTTACTGACTATGTAAAGGAATTTGACTTTGTGAGTCAGACAAACTCTAGCTAATCTTGAGAAGAAGAGGAATTCTGAAAATCTTCATCGTGCTCATGAGGAATTTGTACATGGATCAAGAGGCAGTTTTGGGAACAGAACAAGGTTTAAAATCAGGAAAGGTGTATACCCTCTCACCATACATAACTACTCAGAGCTCGATGCCTTTTCCATAAAACTGGGGTGGGACCAAATGACTTCTCAATATGTGCCAGTGAAGATGTGCAGGACCCTGTAACCTGCTCTCAGCATCCTAGGGTCTGCCAGAATCTCAAGGTCAGTGTCTTCCCCAGGAATACATTCCCTGTCCCCCTTGTAGTTACATTTTGAATTAATTTGTATTTATTTTAAAGTAATATTTTATTGCATTTTCAATGATTTTACACAGCAAAATAATTCCCCATTTGAAAATTTCTATACACATTGTTCAGTGACATTAGGTGCATTTTCCACACTGTATCAACATTCTCTTGAATTAAGTTCTGGTTGTTCTTTTTCTATGACTCTAGTTTCACTGCGCCCTATGGTTTCATCTTGGCTTTAAGTCTCACATGTTGGCTTTTTTGTCTCACATAGATAGGGCACCGTACTCTGGATAAGATCCTTTATTTTGTGTGCTAGTCTGTTATTTCACTAACGGGTGATCTTAAGGGATAGTTTGGGCTCGCAGTCTCTTTTGTATTTCACCCTGGGTCCGTGTGCATAGAAGGATATCCAGAGACAAGAAAACATTTCTCATAATGTTCCTGTGTGCCTTTCTTTGATTTCAAGTCAGTGTCCTAAAACCCGCCTGATGAAATGATTATGTTGAATATCCCCTAGCGAAATCTGCCAGTACAAGCCCCTTTCACATCGCTCTGACTCCTATGGAAAGCCCTTCTCTTTACACAGTATTTACACCTATGTATAAGATGCTTAGAAAATTATTTTATAGAGCCTGAGAGGCCGGCAGTGAATTTATGTGACACACTAGGAAATTCTCAAAAAACCCTCATAGATAAAATATCAGCCTATCATTATGAAATCCATATGCACAATAAAAAGGTTTAGTTATCAATATAAAAATTATTTGTAGACTACTCATTACAATTACTAACATGATATGTCTTTTAACTACATGTTCAATCTTAACATAAAATGACTTTTAGTTTTGAAGGCACTATGAACAATATTTAAGATATTAGATTATTTTTTCAAAGAAAAAAGCAATGTTCGGTCATTGACCATGCTTAAAAAACCTAGCAGAGATCTCTAAAGAGGCATCATTGCACATATGTACATGCACACATGTTTGTGTGAGCACAACCCATCACATGCATCTGAAGTACAATTCCAGTGTATGCAGGCACAGTCCAATACAATGATGTGATGATCTAACCCTTTAAAAAAGAAGCAAAGCAACAGCTAAACTGCACTGAGTCGCCCATAGAATGTTCTTTTTTCTGTTCACAGAGCTATCCGTCCATTTTTCACAAGCATTTCAGATACAAAGCATCCCTAGTTACCTGACACCAAACACTTGACAGCCAAAAGGGAAGTCAAAGTCATGGAAATATTAGGGAGAATACTTTTCCTTTTATGCTGTAATTCCAATAGCAAAACTTAACTACCGTATATACTCGTGTATAAGCCGAGTTTTTCAGCACATTTTTTTCCAATTATTTTATTGGGGACTCGTACAATTCTCATCACAGTCCATACATATATCCATTGTGTCAAGCACATATGCACATTTGTTACCCTCATCATTCTCAAAACAGTTGCCTTCCACTCTAGCCCCTAATATCAGTTGCTCATTTCCCCCCTCCCTCCTCACTCCTCCCTCCCTCATGAAACCTTCATAGTTCATAAATTATTAGAGTTTTGTCATAAGTTACCCAGTCCAATGTTTCCCTCCGCCCTCTTCTCTGTTGTCCATCTCCCAGGGAGGAGGCAATACTTAGATTCTTGTAATTGGTTCCCCCTTTCTACCCCACATTCCCTTCACCCTCCAGGCATCGCCCATCTCACCACTGGTCCTGAAGGAGTCATCTATACTGGATTCCCTGTGTTTCCAGTTGCTATCTGTACCAATGCACATCCTCGGTCCGGCCAAATTTGTAAGGTAGAATTGGGATCATGATAGTGGTGGGGAGGAAGCATTAGAGAACTAGAGGAAAGTTATACGTTTCATCGTTGCTACCCTGCACCCTGATTGGCTTGTCTCCTCCCCACAACCCCTCAGTAAGGGGGTGTTCAGTTGTCCACCGATGGGTTTTGAGTCTCCACTCTGCACTCACCCACCTTTACAGTGATATAATTTTTAGTTCTTGGATGCTTGATACCTGATCCCTTCAACAGCTCATGGTCACACATGCTGTTGTGCTTCTTCCATGTTGTTTTATTGCTTCTGAACCAGTGGGCCGCTTGTTTATCTTCAAGCCTTTAAGACCCCAGATGCTATATCTTTTGATAGTCTGGCACCATCAGCTTTTTTCACCACCTTTGCTTATGCACACGTTTGTCTTCAGTGATCATATCAGGAAGGTGGGCACCCACTGATCTGATTTTCAGTTCTTTGATGTCTGATAACTGGTCCCTTCTGCACCTCATGGTCAGTCAGGCTGGTGTTTCAGCACATTTTTAATGCAGTTTTTGTGGTAAAATTAGGTGCCTTGGCTGATATTCAGTTCGGCTTATACTCGAGTATATACAGTATATAGGAATTCAAACTGTCTTTTGTCTATTTTCATGGAATATACACTCATACCAGTAATATGTTAATTTTAATTACATTCACAATGTAATTTACATTATGACTTTTCTATTGTAGACAGTTTTTAAACATAAGAATAAGAAACAAAGATTTCCTTTAATTGTTTAAATAAAAATCAAGAAAACAGAAGATTGTGAAAGAGAAATATAAATGTCAGCATTTAAAGAGGTTTCAAAAAGACATTTTTAGGTGATCAATTTTTTAGTTAATATATTTCCCTAGGAGGAAAATACAATTGCAATATTCAATCCTCCAAAGGTATATTTTTGCCTAGAGAAGAATAAGCAAACCCTTACCCCTGGCACTCAGTCACCTCAGGCTCTTCTGGTGGTGGACTGCCTTCCGACTTCTTCCAACCGATGACGTACTTGCTAACTGCTCCCTGTCTGTGGTAGGGCTTGGACACTGGCCCGGGTGCCTGTTGACTGCTACTATGGGACACAATGTAGACTTTGGATGTATCCAGAGATCCACCATTTTTGGAACAGTGAGCTGAAGGGCTTCCTGAATGGTGTGAGCCACTGAGGAAAAAAATGGACAAAAGCGACAATACAATGAAATTTTAGCCTGATTGTCAGACATCCAAGTTCAGAGTCACAGTGGTTTACTGCCCTCCTTTTACATGAGCAAAATGAAGGGCAAGGCAAAGTGGATGCAATCTCCTTTTTAACACATGCTAAGCTGTATACTCGTGGCAGGAAGCATGTTAAAATCATGGCCAGTGGAAATTAAGAGGAAACTGGACAACATGCTTAAATTGGCACTTCAGACAAGACAGAGCTCAGGTAGTGAATAAACTGCAGGGAGGCTGTTTAATCTCAATTGTCCTCAGGGGAAGATCAAGCTAAACCACATGATGAAATAGCCACGAGACTGGCAAAAAATGGAACCATATGACCAGACCCAGTTTTAGTAAGCATCTACAACAATGGACTCTCTCCTCCTGCTGTGGGCAGTATAAAGTTTGGAAATAAGTTTGGGCATTATCTAATGAAAGTTTGCACCTGCACACCATAAAATACAGCAATTCCACTTCTGTGTGTACCCAGCCTAAACAAACGATTGCATATGTACAACCAGAGACATGTAAAAATATTGATAAGAATATTGTCTGGACAGATCTGTAATAATAGCAACACAGGTCATGAATAGATACCAACGAGTAAATATGAATACAAATGAAATAGCCTATGAATAATCAAAGTGAGGCTACAAATAATTTAGGTGAATTAAGTCAAAAAACATGTTGAACACGATCTCATTAAAAAACATAATTCATAATGAGGAAAAACTAAACAATATGTTGTGAGGAATGTGACACTCTCTATAAAATATAAAGAAGAGTAAAGGGATGATTGCTACTAAAGTCACTAAGCTGCTACCTCTTGGGAGAAGGAGAGGGGCTGTGTTGGGTCAAGACAGATGGAGCTTCCAGGCCCCAGTCCTGCTCAATCCCTAACTTGGGGGTAGTCACACGGGTGATTGCTGTATTATTGTATGATTCCACAATAACAGAATATTTAGGAAGATGGACTTCCCCAAACCCTGTGCTAAAACAATACAACATTGAAAACGCCAGAGGATAGACTCAAATCTGTGGGTGAGTGGCACTGACTGACTTAGGAAAATTAGCTGGAGTATTTTAATCCAAAAGCCTACAGATCTCTTTAAATTCAAGAGATCAACAATATAATGTTTGATGAAAAATGATTAATAGAATTAGAAATGACTGTCCAAATAAGGAAAATTTTAAGAGAGTTTAAAACAATAGATGTGCTTCAATTGCTGAAAACTTGGCACACAAGAGCATGTGAGAACCCACCCTGGGATCCAGTACTAACTCCCATGCCAGTGTGTAAGGCCTTCAGTTTTGTCATCTGTGCAAGGGGGAGGAATAACAGTATTTACCTCCCAGGGTTGTTCTAAAGAATATATGTTAATATGTATAAAGCACCTAAATATAGCTGGTTAAAAGAAAAAAAGATATGTGGGAGTCCGAGCTATTCAAAAGCTTCCTCAGGTACCAACTTCCCCTGCCTAATGAAATTTAATTTCTGATCAGCACATACCTTTTCTATGAGGTCTATAAATAAAGCATATAGTACAGCATTGAGGAGGATTTTAAAAAGAGCTAAAATTAAGAATTATATTAAAACAGACTTCTTATAGACTTTCAGAAGAAGGAAGCAAGATAAATGGATCCATCTTTGAGTCTTTGGCTATTGGAGAAATTTTTAAAAATCAAAAAGTAATTAAAAAGCAGTCAATAACATAACCTAACATTTCCCCACGTCCATGCAGCCAATCAGTTACTAGTGTAGGTCTGGTATCCGGAGTAAGAATTCGTGGGATTCCTGTATTCAAAACTCTGAGCCAGGACAGCAACATTGTGCACACAAGTCAAATACCAGCTTGGTGGACTAAAAAATCAGTGTTCAGAGCAGACTAAGGAATAAGCAAGAAATAAAACTCGGCCCATACAGAGAGCTCCCTAACCTGAGGCCATCCAGTCACTATTTTCCTAATTCAGACTTGATTAAAAATGTCTTTTAATGCTAGTAACTATTTTAAGGTTTATTCTAAGAACAGATTTTTATAGTCCATTTGATGAGTAATATACAGGAGTAGTACCTTCATTGTATATACGTTTTCTCTGAAGCTGGTCAACACTATACATTGTTGGCAATAAACTTTTCATAAATCAGTCTTCTACAATACATCCTTATTTTATAATTAGACTGCCAAGTTTCAATCATTTGTACTAACAGTTGATTTATTTTGCTTTGTAAAATCTTGGCTAGATTAATATGAACATTGTTTGTATTTTAAGTGCCCTTCCCTTAAAAAAGAAAGAAAACGTGTTTGCTGAATTAAAAGCATGGAGTGGCAAGAAGGGGCAGGAGAGATATGTTTCTGCTGCTTACTGGTTGATTCCTGCAACTCTACCCTTTTGTCCACACCGGTATAGCTTGTTGTAAAGAGTTTTATATACTCGCCCCCACCTATTTAGTAAAAATCTAAAATTGTACCATAAAAACAATTCTATACATACTTTATCCCCCCAAAGCAATTAGGTAAATAAACTATGTGTGTGTGGATAGGGGCTGGGAGGCAGCAGTGGTGAAAAGTTACAATGAGAAAACATGAAACATTAAAAAGTTTCAGAGTAGACCACCTGTTGGATCGGGACACCTGTAACTGAACAACTGTAAGGGTGGTGCCGGGCTGGGCAGTGTTTCATTCTGTTGTGCTCAGGGCGGCTATGGGTGGGCACCGACTTGATGAGACTTCACAGTACTATGAACTGGGAATGGCTGATCCCGGGAATACACTTTCTTTTTCTCCAGACCGTTCAACTAGCATAAGAAACCAAACCCATTGCCACTGAGTCCCTTCTGACACACGCGGAGTCTGTTGAACAAAACAGAACTCAACCACAGGGTCTCCAGGGCTGTTCTCTTAATGGAGCTGACGGTCCTACCTTTCTCCCACGGAGCTGCTGCCTGGTTAGCAGCTGACCCGCTCCACTCCACTCCACTCCACTCGACTCCACTCCACTCGACTCCACTCCACTCCCAGTATTCCTCCCAGATAAGGAGGGGGCCTTGGTTTATTAACTCTATCAAGAAACAATTGCTAACTGAAAGGTTGGAAGTCTGAGGTGCCTTGGAAGAAAGGCTTGACAATCTAAACAGGAAGTCAGTCGTTGAAAAATATGGAGCATAGTTCTGCTCTGACACACATGAAGCCGACATGAACTCAAACTGCCTTGACAGCAACTGCAGCTGAACTAGAACCCCACTCTAGGTGCCAGTGTGATGAGGCTGAGGGTGTTGGGCAAAGTTCTCTTTAGCCTCAAAACACAGACACTGTAGGAAGAACGAGCCAGCCTGCATTCTTGGGGTCGCAGACAAAATACAAATGAACAGTTGAGGCAGGGTCAGTGCTGTGAAACACATGTTTTGAGGGTTGGGGTCGGACTTTAGCTGGGCTGGCTGGCACTGACACTCCCTCCTACTAGAGTGCTTCTGTTTTTCTGGTGTGTGACCTACTTCAGGCCATAACCTTGCAGATGGCCCCCACCTCTGCCTGGATAGACCTAAGCCATCTGAAGACAGGGGAGAATGGAGCTGATACGGAGGCAGGCAGGCCCATGCCTTCTCCTTTGGGATTTGGGCTTTTCAGTGTTTACAGAATCTCAGCAGGAGATATTCAATAGGTCAGTCTTTTATGTTTTAATTAGCGAAGTTTTTTTTATCTCCTCCCATGGCAAGCAAAGCAAACAGCCAAATTCAAAGTCCTCCAGTGCACTTGCACAGGTTGAGGGACAGGCAAGAGAACGTACTAAAAAGACTACACATAATGGTTTGAATTCCATATTGAGCAAAAATCTGCAATGAGAGTCAGAAAATGATTTCAGAGTCATCCTCAACTAAGCATGACATGTAAAAAGCAACCAAGTGGCAAAGGGCTCTACTCACTCACATACATCCACCATTTCTGCAACACACACTCAGTTTAGACACACATTATACACACACTCAGTTAAACATGGTAGGGAAAAATATAAAATCTACAAGAAATCGAATCCAGCACTTTATGCGCTTTCTAATAGTCTAAACTCATTAAATTAATGAATGGTTAAAGTATTTAAGAAAGTCTACTTCGAATGCGTTTACATATCCCTATCTCTGTTTATAAATTAGTGTGCTCTGAAAGCAGTTTCCATAGAAATTTACTCCATAGCAATGCCAAGTTATTTTTATTAGGCCAATTACATTTGCCTTTCATACGATTAGCTGTTTTACAAAGCTTCTCAACTTTGCGTGAGATATTAGAAGGTTGTAAAATCTCAAGATTTTTTTTGAATATAGGCCATTTTTAACTGCCCTTGAAATTAAGATAAGAGCAATCCAGGCCATCAAAGTCATTAATCGTCTTTAAATATTATTTCAGCTATTTACTATTATACATATTTTAAGCCAAATTATTACATGATATGTAGTCGGAATGACAATTTGAAAGTAATCTTTAAACTGTGTTTGTCCCAGCTGACAGGAGAAAGAATAGGAGGTGGTCATTTACAATTTTTGCTACCTAAAACCCATGCCCTATCTTCTGGTAAACACCACTTGGCTTTTCTTCAGGGGATGAGCTTTCTTCATTTGCAGCTGAGTGCTGTGATGGGACTGGCTCCCACCCTGCACAGGGCCTGGCCTACTCGGTGAAAGAAAGGGCTGTGAGACAAAGGCGGCGGTGTGAGGGAAGGGTTGCCTTCAGACTCTCTCCCTTTGCAGACATGTTCATGTTAGTGCACCAGGTAGGTAGGAGAGCATCCCCAGTATTAGTTCATCTGACTCTGTCCTCCAATTTTAAAGCCTGTTGGGGAAAAGTCAAGCAGTAACTCAGATGATTTGGGAAGGCCCTCGTGGCAAGAAAGGACAATGGTGGCACAGCTGCCATGGAGTAATTACTGGACGCAGTTAAACTTGAATAAATACTTGTCTTGCCTAGACCTTTTGTGAAATCAAAGGCAAGAATTACAAATAACTAGTTTTAAAATCACGGTACAAACATATGTTAAAGATTAGTTTTAAACCACTTGTGAGTATATATTAAATTTAGCTTATTTTAATTTTAAAATATCCAGCTGCTAACCCAAAAACACTCTTAGGGTTATATAGAAGAGTTTAGAGCTTCCTTCCTTATAATGAAGATCTTAGAGACAGAATGCATAATCCTTTACTATAGGAGCTACACACTTACGTAACACCAAGATTATCCCTAATTACTATAATCTGAGTGTTAGGCAGCAGACTGAATTGTGTGAGAGAGAAAAAAGGTCTGCCTAGAGCAATTGTTATCATCATTTGATCTTCCGTCAAATTGAAAGTAAGCGATAGGAAAGGAAAATCACAAACATGGGAATTTAATAATGAGCCAGTACCCACAATTAGATTTTAGAAGCCAGCACATCTGAAAGCAGGCAATCAGGTGATGGCCTACCTCCTGTTTATGCTGCTGGCCTTTGTATCTGGCCCGAGGTATTGACTCAGTAGGGCCTTGAAACGACTCCGTTCCCTCCCCTGGCTGGACCCCTAGGACCTGCGCCGATGAGCAGGGCAATGACAGAGCACTCACCTGGAATGAGAGGAGAGCTCACTAAGGTCGCCTATGCTGCCTTCGGCAGCATTGCTGACAGAAATGGCAGAGGCGTAGCTGTGAACTGCGTACATCTTCACTTGTTCAGCATCAGGTCCAGAGATGTCAGCAGACTCAGCCCACTGCTCGGCCCGGCTGTGGACCATGGACCTGCTGCCAGTCAGGTGCAATGGGCCAAGGATCGACGTGGGCACGCAGGGGGTAGTGTCGATACCACTGTCCGTGGAGGCCCCTTTAATGTAGGTTAAGCCCAGCAGTTCCGGATCGATCAGGTCTGCAGACCCAAAGTGCTTATCATCACTGTTGCTGGAGGTGTTGCTGGAAAGTGTATTGCTGCTGGAATGACGTGAGCAACTTTTATCTCCAATCTTGAGAAGAAAGAGAAGCAAACACTTTCAAACGGACCTTCCTCATAAAGGCCGCTCTTCTCATGCAGATTCACAAAACTATAACCCTAAATGGTCTCATCTAGACTCTCATGAGCCACTCACTACTGCAAGTGAGACAGCGGTAAACTCACTTTTTATGCAAAAGTCCCTGTTTCCTACTTTTTAAACTTTATCTTCAGTGGGTAGTTCTCCTTTTGAAGTCTGGGTGAACTATTTATTCATGAAGCACAATGACATTGTCACAGTAACACTAGTAATAAAATAATCGATAGTGGACCATCCTGCTACCAATACAACAGTTCCATAACTATTACTTCCTTACATAACTAGAGGGCCAGTTCAGAATTTTGATCAGAAGACCGTGGTCTGAGTCACAGTGATAGCACTCTCGGGCAGCCACCAAACCACCCTGTGCTTACAATACTGAACTGACACGGCTAATGGGTGGGACAAATCAGATAATAAGCTATATACAAGAGTACTTTGCTGTTGCAAAGCACAATAAAAGCATGAGGTACTTTTCCATGAGAGATCAGTTAAATGATGTGCCAAATGACAAGGGACAGGATTTCTATTCATGTAGCTACGTCTGAAAACGAGTCTGGGGTACCTTGAGGATAAAAATAAACAGAAGACAGTAAGTGTTCTAGTCTGTCCACTGTGTTCATACTGATAAGGACCCTCTTACTTGCCTGGGAAATGAATGATAGCTACAGCAAAGGACTGAAGAATACCGCACACAAGCACGTGATCGATTTAACTGTGGTTTGGCCCTTTTCTTCTTTTATTCACTCCAATCAGATCCTTTGGCAAATACCCTTGGTCTTTTTATCGTTCATTCATCAATATTCTAAAGTCTATACTTCTTCCTGCTTCCCTCTACTTTAACTACTGTTAGAGCTGTTTGCTGGCAGGATTTAAATAGATACTGAGGCCGACTCAAGAACAGGGGCAGGTCACAGGTTAGGAAAGAAAGGTGGCCCATGCTGGCTAATGGGTGACATGAAGGCTCGCCAATGCCACACTGAGGGGCCGAAAGACACAGTCTGGAGCAGGAGCACACAATACTTCTGTAAAAGAACCTGAAATTGGCCAACAATGCGAGTCGAGCTATCAGGAGGACTAGGGGAGGGTGGGGGGAGAAAGGGGAATCGATCACAAGGATCAACATAGAACCCCCTTTCAGGGGGATGAGCAATGGAACAGTGGGTGAGGGGCAATGGCGGATAATGGTAGATATGAAAATAATAATCTGTAACTTATCAAGGGTTCATGAGGGAGGGGTGAAGAAATGGCAAGCAGCTATCAGGGGCTCAAGTGGGAAGAGAATGCTTTGAAAATGATGATGGCGGCATATGTGCAAATGTCACTGACACACTGGAGGAATGTATGGATTGTGATAAGAGAAGTAAGAGCCCCCAATAAAAGTATTGAATAAAAACAAAAATAAAACAATAAGGATATCATGGGGAAACAAACTGAAATTGTTTACTATATATGGCAACAATCAACAATTCCTGTTACCAAGTTTAAGTGAAACATTTGCTTCATTGGCCATAGTCTGCCTCATAGGATTGTCATGAGGAGTGAACTCACTGTGCACCGCCCCGTGGGGAAGGGTCAGGCACTACTGTAACAGTGCACACCCGCTGCCTGTTGCCTTGCCACTGTGAATATGTGCCACTGTGCACAAAGCACTGACCAGGGAGCAGTAACTGCACACCACATCACACACCACTGAACCAACACTGACCTCTCTACGTTATGCCCCTAAATGGATGCATGGCTAGTAGGTTAAAAATGGAACTATTATTTAATAGCTACAACAATGGATATCAAAGATCAAAGCCTGGCAATATACTCCTGGTATTGCCATTGATTTGTGGTATGACCTTTCTTTGAGGTATTTTATGAATGAGGGCAAGAAGGAGGGGAGGGAGCTCTACTCAACTTTTTCCCTTTCCTTTACCTCTAGGAGACAAACGGTGAGACATCCTATAAGAATCCCTGACAATAGTGTTACACTAGTGATGTATGCATTGTGATGCATTAGTCCTGAATAAAGGTGCAATTCATTTACACATGAAAGACTTACATGAGAAAGTTTATTGGGAGAATCTTTACAACTTCCATCTTTCTGCAGGGCTCTTTCTTTATAGGAACTCCGTACTTTGGAAGGTGGACCATGCCATTTAGCTTCTGTTGTATAAAGAGAGAAGAGTTGGGTATCTAATTTCTAATGCTTGCAAAAGAGTAGCGGAGAGCAGAGGTTTGGTACAAACATATCAAATGTGTTGTTCTAGGACTTGCCGGCCTTACCCAGGAGCAAGTCTTAGAAGTAAAGACATCAGTGCAATAAAGTTCAAAGCCACTAAGGTGCCATCAACCAGGGCTACCCCGCTATCGAGTCGGGGACTGGCTTATGATCGCCAGCAGGAGGCACAAAGGTGCTCCCTGAAAACCTACCAAAGGAAGGAATAAACCGCGATGTGCAAGGGAAGAGAAGAGAGGGCTGTAAAAGGAGGCCCTCTCCTCTGGGAATTATTACCAGGGTGCCTGCTTCCTTCCACGATGTCCTCTCGCTGCTCCCTGGCCCCTTCACACTCCAGAGGGCCTGAGCCCTGGTGGTCAAGTAGCAGAGGAGACTGGCCCCTGGAAAGAAACATACACTTGAGCCTCTCTGCTCATTCCATCCATTGGTGTGACCACTGTGATTTTGGCTGTAAATCAGCAATGCAAAGAAAATGCCAGATCAGAAGCTGTCTTCTAGCGTGTGGAAAATGCAGTATCTGTCAGCCCAGTCCTGCCAGAAACACTAATATTTGTGAAACTAGGGGATCTGGTTCCACTGAAGGGTCAGTAGAGGCACGTTGATGACAGATAAAGAAATCCTGCTGACTCCAAGGCCAACACAGAGCGCACTGTTCTTTTCTTCTCAGGCCTATTATATATGGCCCTGAGACTTCTCTGCAAGCAATATATATATATATATATTGCATCCAGACTACTTCCAGGTGGGTATTATTTTATGGAAACCAAAAATATAAAAATACACTTCTTACAGGTGAAGTAAGGCAAAACATTGTTTTCTCACATCACAATGTGATTCTTTTGGTACATAGAAACACTAGACAATGTTTTTCTATTTCTATAAAAACTCCTCTGTACTTATAAATTACAATTTGATTTAGAAAAAGCAGTTTACATAACCACTTAAAACAATCTATTACATAAGGTACACAATATATAGAACTCAGACTACAAGCCTACATCAGAAGAGAAGTGGGCCCCAGGGGGAGAAATTTCACATGATACAGATGAAATCAGAAATAAAGCTTCTCTTCTCACATGGCTCTTCTCCTTGGTCACAGTCATTCTCTAGTTGAAATCACTCCTATCCAGCACCTTTAAACCTGGGAGGATTGACTCTATGGCAAACCAGCCCTCTAAACGCTGCTTCAAGGAGCAATGACTGTTCCAAAAAATAACAAAAGCAGTAGGAATGCACAGAGACCTGCCCTTTTCTTCCCTAAAAGCTCTCAATGCCTTCCTTGAGTTTTCAGCATCAATCCGTGTGGCTGTCACTACGTTCACAAGAGCTCCTGGCTCTGTCAGCGCTGCCTCCTGGAAACCAGGCACGTACTCCAAGGGCAAGTTCATAGAAAAGCCTTCAAGGCAGGCAAACTTCTTCTCAAGCAGGAAGCAAAAAAGACATGTCAAATGCTTGCCACACACTAAATCTGCTTTCTCTGATTCTGATGGTGTCTGAGGAGAAAAGGCACTTGCAAAAGAATCTGACTTTGCTCCGCTTCAGTAACTGAAGGGAGAGAAAACTCTCAAGGGCCATCGAACCCCTTAGACCTTGAACTTTCACTTTTTAAGATAGCCTTTCTTTTTATCACAAAGGAAAAAGAATTAGCTGAGGATACAGATGAATTGAGTGCTTCCTAAAACAGAAATAAAGAGCTTTCTAACCGGGACAAGTTATTTGACTGAAACTCATGCCTGGCATACAATGTAAGAACCCACAGACAATATAAACACGCTTGACATAATCCCAAGAGCATGCCACTCCTGGAGGACAATAAGATAAAAGGGACAGTACCCGTCATATGGCACTTGCTGTCTCCAGTGGCCACCACTGGCGCTGGGCCCCGGGTCGCTGGAAGATGACTGGTTGCTGGGCGAACTTCTGCAATGTTGACCAGAGTCATTAACAGTGCACTGGGGGCTCTGTGGACGGTCAACACCTTGACCTGGCCTGTTTGTTTTCCAAATACATTCATTTTTTTATGACGACAAAAAAAGGGAGAAATATGCATTTTAATGTGAACCAGAATAAATCATACAGGATAAAACAAAGTAAGGATGGATATGATATATTAGGTAATGAGAGGTTTATTATTAAAGGGAAGGGATGCAAGCAGAAAGGAGTTTTCCCCTCTAAGGTGTTAAACCTCAAACAATGATTCCAGTGAAACAGGAAGGTGTCCCACCACAACCCCTGGGAATGCGTAACTCTGCAAACATCGGCACTTCTTGCCATGCAGCACACAAGCAAAGCCATGTTTTGGTTCTCTACTTAACTGCATGCAGAGAGAAATTCCCAAATTTGGCAAGACCTACTCATTTTCACACATCATGTGAATGCAACTCTATTCATCTTTTTTATAAGCACAAAAGTGAGTAAAATTCAAGAACTCATGTAATAAAACTACACTTACCAACTTTCCCTTTTGCTACTTTTTGTTGTTGTTGTTCCTCTTGATTTTCCCCTTGTAATTTCCTTACTTTGATTTTATTAAGGCAGGTTCATTCTGCAGACCCCTTTCCTTTCCCATGTCACTTGTGGCCCTGCTGCTCCTGTGACCTAACCTATGTGTATTATTTTGAATGTAGGTGGTCTAGACACTCAGTAGGACTTTCTCTCAACAGGGAGGTTCAGGGCGAAGATGGGTCAGTTGTAATTTCAAATTAAAACTGGATAATTCTAGAAATAACAAACTGGAAAAAGCAGTAAATAGGACCACATTAAAAATTTTCTACCAATTATGATTGGTACTCATATAGGCTATATATGTGCATGTACACTTTAAAGCATTTTGCATGGATTAATTTATTTAATCCCATTAATGCCTGATAAAAATTCTATCATTATTTTCTTTTCTTAGAGAATAAACAGAAGGTGTACAGAGGACAAGTAACTTGACCCTCGGTAGCACACACCTTGGAAGTGAAGAGTTGGGATTCAAACCCAGGTGCCCTGACTCACAGCATAATATCAGACTAGCATTTGGCAAGCTGCTTTGAGAAAACTCACGATGTGGCAATGGTATATAAGTTACTAAGGGTAAAGTAAAACAGGAATAGGAATTAACAACAACAAAATTAATTTGTTTTATTCACTTAAAAGGACCTCTGCAAATTTTGCAGATAAAAATTCTCACCAGCTTCTAAACAAACACATTCTTTCATTGAACAATTTAATTTTAAAGTGTCCCTTACTTTTAAAAATAAACTTTGAAGAAAAATGCCAATAATGTCAAACCTTTTAATGTATGACATACACAGTGATGTTGGGAATTGGGCATTGATTTTTCAGGGGCAGTTTTGCTTTACTTATACTCAAAATTATGTTCATCTGGAGGAGCCCTGGTGGCACTGCTGGGTAAGTGTTGGGCTGCTAATTAGTGGTTCAAACCCAACTCAGGATAAAGCTATCCAATCCCATAAAGATTTATACCTTCAGAAACGCTACATAGGAGGGTTGCTCTAAGTCAGAATTGACTCTATGACAATGGGCTTGTTTTTGGAATTTGGTTTTGTTTTGTGTTGTGGGGTGGATGAATGCAGTGCGATTCCGAGAGTACCTTTTCTAAGGCTGTTCAGAGCAAACTGGCCAGGGGACGAGGGCCTGATGGGCTGGGGTGTGGCTAAAGTCTGCCTTTTGGCCAAAGCTATTGTTGAGCCTAGAGGAAGCTGGGCCACTGAGTCTGGAGCCTACATGCCATTCTTTGGGCCAATCTGCTCAGAGCAAGCAACTTAGAAATCATTAAAGCAAATAAAAAGTCCCTCCATACAAGATCACATTCTTAAACATCATCATTTTACACGAGCTGTCTTTGAAGATGCAGCAGGAGTCTTGAGACAGGACAAAGCGTTACCTTGTGCCATCAGGCAGCTTCCGGTCAAAGGAGGTGCTACGAGGGATGGCTGCTTGTGCTTGCTGGAGGAGCTGTTGGCACTGTAGCCGGTCGGGTGTGCCAGGCACAGGCGAGACTCTGGAGAGGGGCTGCATGGTGGCAGGGGTGGGCACTCGGTGCCAGGTAGTGTTCCTCCTGAAGGGTGTCTTGTACTCGCATGGTGTGCCCTCACTGTCCAGTTTGTATTCCACCATGGGGATGCGGCAGAGCTCCGAGCACCCTCTGTGGACAGCAAGAGACCGTGAGAAGAGGGGTGTGGCTGAGTCATACACACAGCTCCCTCTGGCTGTGCCTGAGCAAGGCCAGCCGACACACGCAACAGAAACCGTGACGTTCTGCAAGTCCCAGGAACCTCTCCCGAGAACGAAAATTCTTTCATGGATTTTGAGATTAGACTGAATCACCACCACTACCATCATCATTATCTGCCAGCAGTTATAGAGGTCAGGAATGATGAAGACCTATAGCTTGAGTAGCCATACACAATGTTGCACTAGTGAACTGGTGGGGGCACCTGTGCCAATAGGGCTCTAATGGCTATTAAAATGCTGAGATGCAATGGACAAAAAGCTACAGTCCCTAGTTCATTTTGACCCACTCTTCCCTCTTTGAGGAATGGAGTTATTAATACCTAGCATAAGAAAAAGTCTCCTGGTCCCTGCAGGTTATTAAAAATTTTAAATCCATTTCTGGACATCACGGGCACTACAATTAGAAATTACAGGCAGAACCAAGATTGCACACGTTGTCTCCAGTCTCCAAATTCTTGGTTTCTGCCTGAACAGAAAGAGATCCTACAAATGAGGACACAGCCAATGATAACAATTTTAATGGATGATAGGCATGTTCCTTCCTTGTCTGTATGAAAACTTACCCATTGTATGCGTTGTATATATGCTGCTCACTGTATGCCAACTATACCTCAGTAAAGTTGTAACTAAATCTTATAAAGGAGGAGGAGAAAAGCTTCCTTTTGTTAAAAGCTGGATCCGTCCAGAAAGCCTTTGGTAAATAAGGTACAATGGAAGACCGGGCTACTTAGCGAGCAACCAAACTGGGCCATAGTAACTTGGTTGAGATGAAAGACAAAATATAATTTTTATAAAGCAATTGAGTCATGTTTGAAACCCTATAAAATGAACTTTAACTTGTGCTTGCTGGGATTGGCAAATTCTAATTGGTTTCTTGTTGCAATATCCTTCTCATTGCAAATTGGTATGAGATTTACCTTCCTAAAAATGTGCAGTGTCTCCTTATTGCCTCTGAAATGCACCCTCTACATAGGTCCTTACTTCCAGGGCACTTTCCTTAGTTCCTAAAAAATGCCATCCTGTCCACTTTGGAGTTCAAGGCAATGTGGCTAATAGACCACAGAACTGGACCACATTTAATTTTGATTGACTTAACAAACGGATCATTCACTTTTTTTAAAGTAGGACTGCAGCGAATTGAGTATGGAAATCCACTTTTTCATTAAATTTGGCATCTGAATTGCTATAATGTAAAATATACACTGGAGTTTGAAGACCTAATACAAAAAAAAATGTAAACTCTCTTACTAGGACCTTTTATAATAATGTTATGTTGAAATTAAAATTCATTAGAAATATTTGTATTACTTTATAAAATATGTATTAATTATAGTATACAATGAATATAAATATATAAAATATTTACAGTATTAAAAACAATTGCACTTGTTTCTTTTGACCTGTAATTGGATACAAGATGATTTCCAGTGAAATGGTTCTGTTGGACGGGGCTGCCGAGAAGAACCTGCTGCTTAACAACTGGGAGCACATGTGTTCTTTGCAAATGCCTGGTTGGCACCCAATTGGCTGGCTCTTTCCTCTTCCCCAGCAATCATATCCTCCCAGTATCGGCTCAAATCCCACCTTCTGGAAAAGATTTTCCAACTCTGCTAAGCAGTACAAAGGCTAGCCAGCCTCTGTACAAGTTTACAAAGCTATATGTGGCCTGGGTAGGGCCTCTGACAGGAAGGGTGGGACATAGGCCCAGGGGCAGAGGAGAAATGGCAAGATCCTGGTGAATTCGGTCTAGTGGCCTGATACCTTTATATACACAAATCATAGGACTGCAGAGAAGGCTCTATCCCACACTGATGGTGACATTTCGTTCTTTCCATCCCATCTGCTATTTTTGGGTCTGATTAATTGGCAGATAATGCCACTGGGAATTCCAAGTCTATCTTTTTAGTTAGTTTGCAAACTTTTAGAAGGACCATAATATATTTTGAATCAATTTGCATGCTTGCGTGCACAACATCAGTCATATTAAATGTGGGCAATTGACATATTTTGTAGCTTAAAAAATGCTTCACCTAGAAATTAAGATGGTGGCTGGCTATCAGATAAAATAGCATCTGGAATCTTAGTGGCTTGTCTCCAAACAAGCAGTTATCTAAGTGAGCTGTCAACTAATTCCACATGGAAGAAGCACACCAGTACCAGTCATTGAAGGGTTGTAAATCATGTAATCTGAGGTCGAAGGAAGGATTAGTATCAGAGCCTAAATTTTGAGATTCTGACTTGCAGAAGGCTATGGATGGCAATGGGAGTCCATGATATATTTGTGGGAACTATGAAGGAAATAAGCCCCCGGTGATCTCCCCCTGTCCATAATTGAAGGATGAAAGGAAAGTGGTTACTAAGCAGAGGGCATTGGAGAGGTGAGTATAGAAGATCAAAGGGATAAACCTGACTTGAACAGTTAAAACTTTGTCAGTTGATCCCCCCTGTGTTAGTCTGGGTACTTTAGAAAAACAAATCCACAGAAACTCACGTATGAGAGTTTTATATAAAGGTTAAGTGCACCTCAAGAAAATATCCCAACCCAGTGCTGCCCAAGCCCACACATTAACCCACTAACCCATATGTCCAACACCAGTCCACACAGTCCTCCTCCAACTCACAAAACAGACACAACGATGCTGACTGTAACTGCAAGAGGCAAACCGAGTCAGTGAATGAGTAAACATCTCAGTGCTGTCAAGGGTCTCCACAAGGGTGCTCCAGCACCTAGGGCTGCATTGGGGTAGGTCCATGTGGCTTCTTGGGGATGTCTTGCAGGAAGTCAGCCTTGCAAGTTGAAGCAGGGAACTGCTAAGACAACTGGACCCTGTTGCGACCGTCACAAAGCAAGAGACCCTAGAACTAGAAAGGCAAGGCTCACTGAGCCATTTATCCCTCCACCCTTCAATTAGCCCCACATGTGTTTATCAGCCAGTTTGGCACACTAAACTAACTCAACCCACCCCTTGCCAACCTGGCACCTGTACATCAATCATTCTTTAGCTTAACAATGGCAATTAAGTAACACTTACAGCTTAATCCTATGATCCTGCGAATGTGTTCTCCCACCTATGAAAGTTTGTAAGCCAACCACTTCATGCCATTGTCCCCCCAATTTCGGGTATCCAATTTATCTATTGTCCACTTACATCAACCCAGTTCTCCGAGAAGACAATCATTTTTTGATATGAAGAGCCTTCATTCCAGTTGGAACCTTGTGAAGTCTGCATGCATAAGCAAAGTCAAATC
>NW_022111324.1:89878281-89900272 GCF_000313985.2 Echinops telfairi
AGGAAGTCAGCCTTGCAAGCTGAAGCAGGAAACTGCTAAGGCAGCTGTACCCTGGTCCGACCATCACAAAGCAAGAGACGTGAGAACTAGAAAGGCGAGGCTCACTGAGCCATTTATCCCTCTGCCCTTCGAGTAACCCCACATGTGTTTATCAGCCAGGTTGGCACAATAAACTAACTATCTCATCCCCTCTGATGTAAGCTGGACCTCTCTGGTTTTCACCATTTTCTGAATTTTTGTTTTGCTTTGTTTTTTTGTCTGTTCATATTAGGGTTCATCTCAGAGGTGTTATGTCATTGCAGGTCACCTTCTTGAAGTCGTGTTAAATGTTTTTCTCTTTTTCGGTATATGAAGCCCAGGATTGATGAACTTATAGGGACAGCAAGTAGAACAAAGGTTTTGAGTGGGAGGTGATGTGTGTACATTGTTGGGGAGGGAGGTAAAAAGGAAGTGATATCGAGGAGTTCAGGAAGAAAAAGACTGTTTGGAACTGATTATGGTAGCAATTGTACAATACTGTTAGACATTATTTAACTATGGAATGCTATATGTATTACCTCCCAATTAATAATAATTTTTTTAAAAAGAACAACAGAAAAAGAAACACATGTCCTGTTCACACGGAAAAAAAATAATTCCTTGTTTTAAGTTAGCAAATGAAGATTTCTTATAAATGGCTTAGGAACAGCATTTGTCAAGTTAGAACCCACAGAAATCTTGTTGGGTTCTTATTCTGAATCAAGCCTTGGTCATTGGAGGGTTATATGAGTTTTTTTCCTTCCCACTCTATTCTTGGCAAAATGGGACTTCTCGTTTCTAAGAAAACCAGTAATAAAAGTCATCTTGGACATTTAAAAAAGTAAATAAAAAGCTTCACCAAACCCGAACAGATACTTAAACTATAGTTTGCAGAAAAATGCAAATAAAGATGGATTTTCTTACACAAACTCTTTCGAGCCCCCTGAAGTAAGAATCAGAGTCACATATCACTTTTGTATTACATCTGAGAAAAGTAGAAGGAAAAATGTTAGTACAGGCTAACACAGTCAAAGAAAAGCCTGAGCGTCTATCACACCAGTCGAATATGGTTTTTGGTCACCAGAGTCATACTCTTTAAGGTAAGTCATCTCCTACAGGGTTGCTCCATCTAGTCAATCGATCAACCAGGTACTTACCATTCTTTAGCTTGAAAAATATGATTTAAATCGGATACCTCTAAGTTTCCCACTAATTACACAGCACAAACAACACTATTAACTTGATCAAAGTCTGCCTGCAAAGCTAATTAATGCAGTTTGGCAAGGAAACAGGAAGACGGACTAAGTTTAAAAATGTGAATGCAAGGGCAGATCGCTTTAATTTGATGTGTTAGTAATGCACTCCGCATACAAACCCAGAGTGCCTCTCACTCCCCATGCTGTCAGCATAAAAAGCGTTTCTAACAGTCACCCCTTGAAAAGTCTATATAGGGAAATGGAGACCTGCTTTTACTTCCACTTCTAAGATGGTCTAGTTCAAAACTCTTCAGCTTCCTTTCAAAACCACCACCAAAGGACCCAGCGAAGCAAGAAACGGAAACAAAACCCCAATTATTCATATAACTGGGATAAACTTAAACTAAAAACATCTTTATAAAAAATGGAAAGAGGGGAAGGAAATATAAGAAGCCTAATAAATTAGCAGAGCGAAGAAAAGATGAAACCCAAAGGCCTACAGAGGAAATAAGAAAGCAAGACCATTTTACTTGTAAAACCCGGAAAAGGCACAAGAATCAAGTGCAAGTGCTTTCAGGAGCATCTACCTGATAGAGTTCTAGGAAGAGATGATGTAAGAAAATCCCCAGCACTCAACAAACATGTAAAACCAGATCAAAAGTGTGCCTAGCACACTAAATGCAAAACCATAAACAAGAATGCCCCCCACCCTCAGTGTGGCATTTCAGACACCTGGTTAGAGAGATCCTTACAATTCTAGGGGTGTGTGGGGATGGACCCAACACAATGCACTGGAAAACTGAATGACTCCATTCTACTTAACAGCAATAATATAAGGTACAATTGTAAGGGAAAATTAGTTCTGCTGTGTTAACGCAATAGTCTTAGAGATTAGGGTTGAGAAAAGTGCACTGAAGGAATGGATGAAACAAGTCAATCTAAAGAGATATATTTACATATATACAGAGAGTGAAGTACTGAATATCTGCTTATTAGTAAATGTTAATTGATACATTTAACTCCATTTATTTTCCCCTAACAAAATATATCTATTTTATCTAAGCAAGTTTAAATTAATTTTGAGTGAATTGAGTCTGGTCATCACAGATCAAGCTTAGAATTCCAGGCTGATTGCACTATTATGTCAAGGTGCTACAATTTTTACTCATAGCTTTATATTGTTTTCAAGGGTTTTCTCTTGAGTTAGACCGCATTATCCTGGAATGGCTGATTTATTCATAGGGTCAACAACCTAACTAGAAATCATAAAAGTGTGACATTATAACAGAGTACTAAAATCAAAAAAGAAAACTTACTCATATTCTATCCTAACTGATCAATGCTCTTAAGAAAGTCATTAAGTGCTCAGGGAAATCCTGGATTTCACAAACTGATGTTTCAGCTGTTTCCACAGTGAAAGATGGGGAACTTTTAACTCTGTCCGACCAAAGTTAAAGGTCCTGGAGTTACATCTTGAATGACAGTAAGATGAACCTTGAGTCTTGCAGACCATTTCCAGTGCTGGTTTGAGCTTCCTTCTTTTTTTGTTTTCGTTTTTGAATGGAAGAGAAAAAGAGAAGACATGTGGCTAAGCAGTATGATGTACGTAATTCATGCTCATATTTATATGGATTACAGTCTTTAATATAGCATAATAACATACCCTATTAAGTTTTGGAAGAAAAATATCATGTAAATGCAAAATCATGACCAATATTTGGGAGAGTTCTGACAAGAGACTGCACAATGAATCAAGTTGAGATGAGAATTAGGGTGAAATCCTGCATTTCCATCCTACCATAGAGAAAAAGCCATATGAAAAGATCTCCAAGGCCAAATATTAGCATAAAGTCAGTTATTCCCAAAATAATGGTTTTATTTTAAAAATAAAATTACTTGATTGTGTGATTTTTTAAAGTATAACAACAACTACCTCTTTGAATGACTGCTACATCGAGTTTGGAAAGAGGCTTATTAACCATCTGTGAGATGCAGATGACAACCGTGATTGGTAAAGCGAGGAGGACTTGACCCTCCTGCCGATGAAGAGCAAGGAGGGCAGCCTTCGATATTCAGTACAACTTGATGGAAAGAAAACAAAACTCCTCCCCATTGGACCGTGATAAATGGAGTAAAGCCCGAAGTTCTCAGAATTTCAATGATGCTAACCCGAAGGTCAAGACTTCAAACCTCCCAGTCACTCCCAAGGAGAAAGAAGTGGCAGTTTGCTTTTTAAAAGATTTACAGCCTTGGGAACATTGTGGGGCACTTTTACTTGCCCTGCCAGGTCCTTAGGGGTCAGAATGGGCTCAATTGCACTGCTATCCCTTTAAAAATGAAATGTGTGTAAGAAATTATTTTGTGGATGAATATCACCCAACCAATTTTTGGTGAAGTAGGAAGACATATCAGACTACAGAAATTGATCTGCCTACGCGCCTGCACACTGTTCCGACTTCTGCTTGTACAGCTCTCTGTACAACCCCAGGCAAGATACCTCCTTCCACGGAAGCACCTAGTCCAGTGCTGCTGTGAAGGGGCACAGGGCAAATTATTTTTGACCAAATAAGAGCCCAACGGATAGAAAATGATTGGACACAAAAACACATTCCTGAGTATGAGGAAAAGGTTGTATAGAAATGAAACTTAAAAACAAAAACGATTTGTGTGTCTGCTTTCCTGCATTAATATAACAATTCGGCCTTCTGAGAACTGACTTGGCTTCCTTTTCACATAGCAGATCAAATCACTGGATGTGAATAACATTTCCAGCTTTTGGCTCACTTCCCACAGTTTGCTTGCCAAAACGAGATATTAAAAAATGCGAGATAAAGCTGTAGGGTCACTTACATTTACGCATTTTTATTTCCTTTTTGTTCAGTTAACAAATGTACATATCATCTACTTATGTTCCTAATTACCATGGTAGGTAGAGAACAGTAAAACGTCAGCTTCAGGGTTAAAAATAAAGATATCTTGTCTAGTCAACAGCATTTCTGAACCTAATATCTCTCACTATTGTATCTTGCAATGTAAAAAAACATTGTGTAGAACAAGAAGGTCATAAAAATGTACTATTAAATGTGTGACATTATAAAAATGTAACAATGACACATAATTGCATTATTTGCAGTCCTCAATGAATCTATTTCATTCTGTAAAAAAAGAAATTTACTTCTCCTTATGAACGCATCAAGGTAGACTTTTGCAGATGGCTTAGTCCTGCACCAAAGTACTCTCATTAACTTGTTCATGTAAACATGCATCAAGCTTTTCCCCACTGCTTTTTTGCTGCTAAATCTTCCCAACCAGTGAATTTCTTGCTCTACAGTTGCCATCGCCCTGGCTTCTCAGTATTACCAGCATGAAATACGTGCCCACTCTTGCTCAGTTATTAGGCACCATACTCAAAGCCAACCAGCATAACCGCTGTGGCTGAACTGTTAGCCTAACATAAAAGGAAACCGGTAATTTGCCAAAGAAGGCTCAGAGAGGTTGGAAAGGTCACTGTACTTAAAAGTTATCTATTGGTTTCATTTTGCCTGTCTGCATCAAAGAAAACCATTAACTGAACCCAACCATCTGATAAAATAGCCTAATAGCATACTGTAACACTCCTCCCTATTTCTGGTCCACTGCCATGCCTTGCAGAGTACTTAACAGTGTGGCACATCCACTATGCCATTGGATTTTCACAAAAATAGTTTTGAGATACAAAAGTGTGTCAGTTTGCATTTATGTCAACTTGCACCTGTGTGAATGTGTAAAGGGGGAGTCTAACCCATCAATCAGGTCACAGCCTAATGATGCCTCCTTGGGGGTGTGGCCTTTTTATAAGAGACACTGGGAACTTCTCTATTTTTCCTGTCCACCTTCCTCCTTGCTGGACTTCTGGGTCTGCCTCTACAGATAGCCCCATGGGGCCTCCAATATGGAGAGTGGTAGGCACCTTTCCCATTGACCTTGGACTCATACAACTCTGCCGGTGGTCTTCCTGCATTCGGCTTCACCTTTTTGTGTTGTCGGTCTGTAACTATGTGAATACGAAGAAGGCCCCAGCTCACATTGGACCAGCGGAGTAGAGTTGGGCTAGGTTGAAATGCCTTCTTGATATAAAATTACTTCCTGATATAAAGTTTTTTCGTATACACATAGTAGTGCCGCTAGTTTTGTTTCTCTAACAATCCAGCCTAACAAAAAGGAAACCTCGAATTTTCAGAAGAAGGCTCAGAGAGCTTGGACAGGTTATCATAGTGAAGAACAGAGATGATCAAGGTTCTGAGTCCTAGAAAGGTGTTTCTAAAGCCTAATGCTATCTCTTGAGGAAAACAAAATCAAAAGAATAGTTACTATGGCATAGAGTTATGCCATGTTTTTCATGAGGTGGTAAAAGAATTCTGAAATAAAGGCACATTCCCTCAAAAATACCTCCTTTTATATTAAGCACTTTAGAAAAGAATCCTTTTATAGCCCCAAGGATATATATTCTTATAGCCCTAAGAATCCTTTTATAGCCTAATCACTGATATTAATGTCTGTTATGCTAATAGTCTGCTAATATTGAGAAGATTCATTCCAAAATCATCCAACAAGGCGAAAGGGAGAATTGATGCTCAATCACGTCAATAGTATACTCTTTCTGGTTTGTACAAAAACAAAAGCTTTTACCAGAGATATAACCACATCATATAACTTACTGTAAAGGTTAGGGTAATGTCACAAATGAAATAAGCAATAGATGAAATTTTAGCTTATGTTTTAACAAACTTCTTTAATTTGCATACACAAGTAAGGAGAGTGCTAGAGTACAGGCAGAAAAAGTACCATCCACACCCCAAACCTATTTGATCAACCTGTTTAAGAAAAAAAAAAGATCTTGAACTAAAAGGTGTGTTCTGTATTTAATGGGCTCTCTGCTTCTGAAAAGCTATTTGATGTCAGAGGGTTGGTGAGTGTATTATAGGGTCACTTTACTAAGAAGAGGCCTCGCTTTGCCTCCCTACGAGCGTCCTCAGGATGCAGTCGCCCTCTGCATTCCTGTTAGCATGTCAACGACGCTCCAACATCTCAACATACACAGCAACCTGGGCAAGAGCAGGTGAAATTAATGAAATTAATGTGAAAATAATGAGAGGTGGCTGCACTTTCTGCTTTAGGGTAAGACACTAATAAGCAAGTCGTTAAGTTGCTCGTATAACTTGAGGAATAGTTTTAAAAGAGAGAAATAAGAGCAGAAAGTACTTCACCTTAGATGGTTATTCTTAATTACATCTCTTCTAGTCATCACCCGAGTGCCCAGTAGAGTTTCTAGTACAAACTCATTAGCTAGGAAACCAATGAATCATTAGTGCACGCATGGCAGCCTGCCGCCCGGTCTGTAATCACGTGCTCTTTGCTTCAGAGGGTGAGACAATTGGTGAGATGTTACATTGGGGATCTGCACAAACTCAAAAACCAAGCCAAATTCTACACCATGGAGTTGATTCTCCCTCAAAATCATGAGTACATTCCAGGTTACTTTTATAAAAGTGAAATTCTGTATTGTTTGCCCATTAAAATTCAGCATCCAAATAAATTGGAATCCAAATATAAAACCACATTGTATCATATTTAAGTTTGTCAAATCCTATGGATTGGAAATGAATGGCAAGAAGCACTTAGGGAATAATGCTCTTCAAATGGAAACGTATGTGTTGAGGAATGTGAATTTTCTAATAAATTTTTTATAAAATCTACTAATTCGACAAAACTGAGTTCTTTTAATTTCTTTTTCCACTTCCTTCTCTCCTTGTAACTTCAGGGAGTTGATCAGGCAAGAGGAAGCACAACAGAGAAAGAAATCTCAAATGTTAATTTTATAGAATAATGAGGGTACCATTTAGATTCATGGCAATATGAGATAATTCCCATTTTTCAGTGTTTCATAAAGAGTATGTTAAAGAGAATAGGTCAAAGTGTGAAAAATCAAACAAAACAGATACACTACACCAATGCACTTAATTTCCACTTTTGTTTGGATATATTTACTAAATTCAGTCACATGCCATAGCAATTCAGGCACAATTCTGGTGAGCTGTCATTTCCTTTACTGATGCTTTTGCTGAATGTGCGTCCCCTGAAAGGGCACTGACAGAATATCAGTCACCTTTGAAGGCTAGGAGTGGGCTATCCTGGAAGCTGGGGACACATTTCCAAAAACAAGAAAGATTTTAATTAAGTGTCTTCGCCCCCTCTTCTTCATATTTGCCCCATACAAAGACGGTCTGCTTGGGAAACACCACACTCCTCACAAACACGCATTTCCATTTCAAGAGCACTATTCCCAAAGTGCTTCTTGCCATTCATTTCCAATCCATAAGAATTCAATCTAGAATCCAATGCCAGCATAAGCCCCGCTAATAAGCATTCCCAAAGGGGAGTACTCTGTGCTTAGTGTTCTGTAAAACTCAACAAGGAAAACTAAAAACGGCACTGCTTTCCGTTCAAGTTGAAGCACAGCTGAATACTCAGCACACTGAGGCCTGAGACATGAAATTCAAAATATGGTAGTGTTTGATTCAACATAAATTCTCTGCTTAACACTTCATTTAATCCAGTGAGGTCCAGAGTTATAATTAACACCACTCTGACCTGCAGACAACTAGAGCAGGTCTCTCAATCTGCAGATGGGAGCAGCAGATGGGCCAAATCACATTGCTTTCTTAGGGGTTCTGCGGACAGAAATCATGTTATGAGAAACATACACTGGAGAATTTTTACTCCATTA
Source organism: Echinops telfairi (assembly GCF_000313985.2). NCBI lineage: Eukaryota > Metazoa > Chordata > Mammalia > Afrosoricida > Tenrecidae > Echinops > Echinops telfairi. Next base: position 89,886,262 of record NW_022111324.1, read on the forward strand.
TTACTCCCATACATAAATACTCCAGTATTTTTAAAGAATAAATATCTTGTAATTCATTATTTTGGCCACATTTGTAGCAATTATGGTTAAGCTCTCTTAACATTAAAGTCAGCTTAAAAGAAAAAAGAAAACACACACACACACACAAGTTCATTCACATGAATGTTTTTTTTTCCTGACCAACAAGTAAAAGAGCTAATTTGTGCAAGAAGATGGTGGTAATTTTCCATACCAGAAATCAAATGTGTATTTTTTAGTTTGAGGTGTGCATATATATATTTTGCTAGGATGATAAAGGTACCAATCAATATTTAGTTTAAAAGATTTTAATTTTAATCTTAAAAGAATCAAGCACTACCAATGACCCCTTTTAGTCCCACACAAGGCTTCTTAAATGATCAAATATATTGGAACCTGGATACAAAACAAACACACTGTAGCTTCGGGTAGTTTCATGGATAACTTTTTATTCAAGGTGAAGCTGCTTGACAAGACCAAGTAGTTTTATAGAGACACCAGCCTTTGCACAACAGGTAGAACACCAATGCAAAAGTAACAAACACTGGTGTTTAAAATGTACATATTCACAGATACACAGAGATCTGGAAGACTGAGCTGAAAGGGTTTTAGATAGACACATGCTAGGTTTTAAAGCTCCAGGACTTGTAGACATGGAAGAGTGATGGTCAAGTGTAGAGTGTTCTAACCAGGGCACCTAGTTCTAATCATCTGCCTAGGGGTAAAACCTGTGCAACAGGTATTCATGACGAATCAGTGGAAAAACCTTTCATTTTAGGGCTCTCTAATTTCGTTCCTGCCTTGACCCTCCATCTATCAACTTCTCAGCTTTACAAGTATAACCACTTATTTGATATGTTCTACTGACCAATTAAAATAAGGAGTAACAGAACACAATTCAGCATGCCTTAAGCTTCAATATGTAGAATAGAGGGGTGAGCACACAGATTTGGTGTTTCAAAATTTATTCAGACACAAGTACTGGACTCTTAAATGCCCTGCTAATAATCAATGACTTCATGTTACAGAAAGGAATTTTAGTTGTGTATGGAAAAGTAAGATGGAGCTTCAAAACGTTAGTATAAAAATGGTATGCACCTACTGGCACCGTAATTAGAATAAGGGTTTGGGGGTGGGGGAGAGTAGAGTCGCAGGGGAGTGTAAAGGGAGATGATGTCCAGGAATCCAGGAAGAAAAAGAATGTTTGGGAACTGATTGTGGTAGCAATTGTACCATTCTGCTTGATATGACCTATGGGGTGACATGATCTAAGTATTAACTCCCAATTAATAAACTGGGAAAAAAAACACCCAAAAGTACAAAGTTACTAAAATTTTTATACTACCTTTTGGAAGGCTCTTTGTATTTCTTCCCTCCTACTCTAACCTCCCCCTTCTACGCCCCACATACATACTCTTCCCTTGAGTGTTATTCGCTACACACCCCACAGAAACTCAAAAAATGTGAGGAAATGTCTCATGTAGTTGTGGGTACTGATAAGTCCCAAATCTGCAGGTCAGACAGAGGCAAGCCAAATATAGGGTCCAGAGTGTCAGATGGCAAAATGTCCAATTTTCAAAGCAGGTATTCTTGCTCTTACCAAAGCTCAATCAGTAATTAGGGTATGACTTTCCAGATGAAGCAATGTGTGTTAAAATTGTATGGTGATTAGAAAAGAAAGAAAGGATGTGTCTTAAGTCACACCCTCTAGTAGCTTAGAAGCACAGAATCCTTCAAGGAACTAAAGGGTGTGGTTGGGTTCACACCCTCTATTGAGGTTAGTTTTTAATCCCACCCTAATCCTGCCCACTAGTATAGTAGAAAATGCTTCCCAAAGGAGACTATAGCCCCATGTGCACAGGGTCCAGAATTACACTAGATCACACAAGGAATTATGGCTAGAAGAACCTTCAATTGACTATAATTCAGATTGTCACCTGGTACTTCTAGCCATTAACCCATCCATTCTTGAAATGATGCATTATTCCCTTGCTCCTAGTCTCTTCAGAAAAAAAACATGTTAGATTTTCTGTTCTACATAACTCTTTTATTCATTTCTTTACATCTATTATGTCTCTTTCTTTCAAGTTGTCATTTATTTTTACCCCCAATTTTCCACCTTGGGAAAGGACATCAGGTTCAGGTTCCCGATTGCTGGTAGCAAGTGTTTCTCCCTTGGTTCATTCCCACTCATGTTGGGTGGGGTCCATAGGTACAAGACTATCCCAGCTACTAGGCCAAATGACACTATTCAGAGTCAGCCTTAGTTTTGCCAGATGAGGAGAAGGCACAACAAATCCCATCAGACCTTGATTCAGGGGTATAGTTACAAGCTCTTGATGAGGGATCAGCCCTACTTTTGTTATTCAAAACTGCATCCCTAGTCTTGGGACTGCAGCATCTGGCAGGGAAAAAAAGTAATTTTAGGTGGGGAAGAACTGTACAGTGACAGAGCAACTTTCCTTACTACCCCCCCACAAGTCTCCCTTCTGAAAACTCTCTTACGAATCAAAGGAATCTGTCCAGTGGTGTCCCTCCCTTTGTCCCTCTCATATTAAATGTGATAACTCACCGAGGAAGCCATGAAATCAGGCTTCTCAGGTGGTTGCAGGGTAGGATCTGTGAGAAAGGGGGCTACCTGTTTGTGAATATGGTGGGTACAATTCTGCATTCCTCCAGTAGTCGATTCCTGTAGTAGCCATTTCTATTTTATTATCCAACTGTTTGGGACCCACCTTCCTTATGTGAGTATTTCTCCAAGATATAATATGTATCTGAAATGTTTCAATTGGAAAACTGGAAACTTCCTAGTCAAAAATCCCAATGGTTGTTGTAGGGAAACAATTGTAGGTTTTTGCCATATGCTACAGTCTACATAAACATATGTGACAGAGACCTCCCAAACCATGTCTGTATGTGGATCATAAAAACCTAAAGGCATGGAGAGTGAGGTTGCTTTCTGTAATTAAGTCATAACCTGCTGTTACTAAAGCCTCCATTCAACACAGTTTTCTGGATGTGAGTTTTATGGATGTGAGCTAGCAATATCCCTAAGTGTGGCAGTTATGAGTCCTCCAAAATTCAAATAGACCAACCAAATGTTAGGCTTCCTGTTTACAGTCTTGGGGGATAGGTTGTCACAGTAACTTATTCTTGGATGCCTGTGGAATGTCACCAGCAGCAGTTCCTGCCAGTTATCCCAAGAACTTCACCTCTTGAGCAAGGCCTTAGATTTTTGCTGGATTTATTAACCAGGCTGTATTAGTCATGTGAAGCACCATTGTTAAAAAATTTGCCCTAGCCAGTTCTTCTGTGCTTGATACTAACATAATACATCAATGTAATATATCACAAACTTGAGATCTATACCAAGTCCAAGGCTCTTCAAATTCAACCATGACAGAAGGCTGGGGAATTTAAATAACCCTGAGGCAATGTGAGAAAAGTTTGTCATCCTTCCCATATCAAATTGTGGTTAACTTTTTTCTGAAATTGGGATAGAGGGAAAAGGCATTTGGGAGATCAATCAATGAACAACAATCTTCCTACTCACTCACTGCCATCAAGTCAATGCTGACCCATAGTAACCCTATCGGATAGGGTAGACCTGCCCCATGAGTTTCTGAAACTGTAACTGTTTATTTTCTCCCACAGAGCGTCTGGTGGTTTTGAACTGAGAATCTCGTGGATCACAGTCCAACTCATAACCACTACACAAGGGCTCCTCTAGTCTCCTATAGACTGCTGTATTTTCTGCACTGTCAATACCATGTCTGAAACTGCTGAAGTCACAAGTGGCACTACTTTATTTAGGCCATGATAATCTACTATCAACCTCCATGAGCCATTTGCCTTTTACACAGGCTCTACAGGATTGTTATACAGAGAATTTGTTGGCACCAAGATTCCAGCCATTAGCTTGTCTTTAATCAAAGCAGTAATCTCCTTTGCCCACCAGGCATCTTGCACTATTTTAGATTAACAATCTTAGTGGGTTCAGGATCCTATTTAGCATGTCCAATAACTACCAGCCTAAGGGCAAACTTACATGTCTTCAATTTTACTATATCAGGTATAGGAACAGTCCCCAATTAGACATAGTACCCATACTAATACTACAGGTAGGGGAGAGGCAACTATTTAATACAAGATGTTTAAATCTTACAATTCTCAGCCAACCTTTCATCTAAGTTCCATAGATAGTTTCATCCCCATATCTCCTGAGTCTAATCTTCAATATCCTATGGGCTGCTTTGGGGAGTAAAGTATATAGGACTCTTTGTGTAGAAGCTCTCAAAAGGTCTCTCTTTGACCCTGAGACCATTTTACACATGTCAGCATGTGGACCCCTGTTGTGGGGCTGGACCGTGACCCTGGCCCCTTCATCAATCTTCATCAACTATCTGAGTCTCTGTTTCACATAGTCCCAGATAGGAATTTCCATCATTAAATAACTCACAGCTGGGGTGAATAGAGTGGAGTTGTTTAGGCCTCTTTAATATTGGGAGACCAGTAGAAGTTTCCATTGGTCCACCCAATCTCTGTAGTGCTGTATCAATCCATCCATGTCTACTATATTATCCCACTTCTAAGTGGCTATATAAAAATCTCTTTCTTACTGATAAGTTCTCTCCTAATTTCCCCTTCACATTCTCCTATTAATTACCCTTATGTTTCTTGATTCTGTAAAACTCATTCAGGGAAGATGTTTTAACAAAGCTGACATGGCTTCTTGGATTGTTGCTTTTTTCGCAGTAGTAAGGTTACATGGAGTGCCAACATAGAAGGGGCTCCCTTGATGAACATACCTGCCATAACCTGTGCAAGTGCATACTCACTGAATGAATATCCCAATCACCAAAAAGTCATTCTAGCATTACTTCCATAAGCAGCATGTTAGCTGCTTCCTCTGGAGTGCTCCAGTGAGTATTTAAGGATGGAGAGGCAGTTGCCCTTCTTAGGGTAAACAAGTCTTCTTGGAAATTGTATCCAATCCACAAAGCTGGCTGCCCCTTCTGGGTTAACCTTCATGGTCACTGGATCTAGTATTACCATTTTTGACTGTCCCATAGTGAGCTGTGGGTTTGGCATCAACCCAAACAATTCTTACATTCATTAGTGGGCAAAATCAAAGGCACTGCCCCTAAATCAGTCACTCTTACAATCCATTTTGGCAACAGTGCCTCAAGAATCTGATGAAACCAGGCTACAAATGGAAGCAACTACTTTATACTACTCTGTGGTTTAAATCATTTCTTGGGTTTTGCTGCTTCCCTTCTGTAATCCCTTCTTGGTGATGAGTTGTGATGGGGCACTTTCTGTTGTTTTGAGACATTTTTTTCTTTCTTAACAGGCCCTGTGACTAGAGATTATAGTTGGAACCAAACTTAGATCTACATCCACCAGTTCTGTATCCCATGAATAGCTGTTTCCTTGATTAAATAGATTGCAATGTAACTGCTGCTGTAGGTATTCTTTATCCCACGGGAAACCAAAGGTTTCTCATTTTTCCTTTTATTCCTCTTTTCCCCAAACCACGTTTTCCAGTGAGGCAAGGCTGTTGCAGCAAGCCCCATCATTCTGACAACAACTTTGGTCACAATTTCTTTTAAGAGAATTAATGCCAGATAGTTCCAAGGAATTGGAGATTAAAGATGTCACAAATGTCTAACTCTTCCAAGATAGTATTCTTCTCCAATTTTCTTTCACATCTCCCTTGAGTATATTCCTTCACATCCCTGGGATCTGCTATTCCCGGCATTTTACCATAGAAACTCATGATACCTTGAGGAAATGTCTCATGTGTGGTGGGTGCTGTTCAGTTCCAAATCTGAAGGTCAAGTAGAGGTGAGTCAAATGCTGAGTCCCGAGCTAAAAGCCAAAAGTGTCTAAAAGTCACAGCAGGTATTCCTGCTTCTACAAAAGCTCAGCGAGGAAACAGAGGTCCATCTTTCCAGGTTAGATGATTTGTATTAGAGCTGTATGGTAGTCCCAGTGTCTGTTCCCATCCAAGGATAGCAATGGATAGTAAATCACACCCTCTACTAAGGTAGAGTCTCAAAGATGTCTCCAAAAAAAAATGAGGGGTGATGCTTGGTTGGCATCCTCTACTAAGATCACGTCTTAATCCCACCCTAATCTTGCCTACTAGTAGAGAATACCTTCCCAAATGTAAATATAGCCACAGGCATATAGAATCTAGAATTATACTATATCACAGAATTATGGCTAGAAGGGCCCTATTAATTAACTAGAACTCACAGGTGAACTAAGTGAATTTAGTCATTTATCTCAGCTTTTATGTGGTCAGTTTCCTTTAAATTGCTTAGAGAATTACACTTCATCATAGTGTGTCATTAAGTATTTAGTTTGACTTTTAAGTTCTTCGGAATTGCTCTAATGGTTCATGTGCCAATAGTGCTGGCAGAAGATTCACTTGTCAGGACATCCCCCTGGTTCAGAGGCCCTGGAGAACAAGCATTGCTTTGTTGTAATTGCCAATCTCTTACCTTCGGGGTGAACCATCATCGTGGGGCTGGATGATAACCACTTTCACTGTCACAGAGGTCCGGAGCAGGTCAATCATCTGCTCATGGGTCAGGGTGGCCACAGCCACTTTGCATATCTCCACCAGACGGCTCCCTTGGCGCAGGCCAGCCTTCCAGGCAAAGCCAAAAGGCTCCACATCTGCAACGATTCCTTCAAAGTTCACATGGAAGCCTAGCTGGCCTAGCCCGTTTCTCCTCAAGGTCATTTCCACAGTCTCACAGCCTCTTGTGACTATCTGAAAAGGAAGGACACTGTTAAAGACTCGCTTTCTCACTCAGGTGTGCACATGAATGTTTGGCTCTAGTGCTCTTCTCCTCAACTCTCATGCCACTAACTAGCATAGCTTAAACAGTGCTCAGCCCCCTCTGCTCTCCTCTTCAAACTGTATAAGTAAAAGGAAGGCATATTTAAATACAGAGCTCATCATAATTAACTGTGGCTTTAAGTGCAAAGATAATAATGAAAGTAAACCTATGGTTTAACTTTTCAAAGGCTGATCTATTCTTTGTACAGGTGTTCTTCCATTTTTGATATCACTGACCTTGAGCTCAAGAGTTTACGATTGGCATTGAATTCTTCCCTATCCTTGCTTATGTCAATTTACTGGGTTTCTAAACATACAAATTCTATTGTCTAAATAAGAATGGGAAAATATTTTAGATCCATTACAATGCTCACTTAATTCTATAACCAAACAGGCAGTTTCATTCAAGTCTTTTAGAATCAATGCTGCACATTCATTTAAGAGCGAGCAGCACACTTAGTACCATGCCCTGAAATCTAGGTAGGGGACCATGACGTTGGAATCGTAAGAGAAGAGTAAAGCTTCAAATGGCATCAATCTTGCAGATGTCCCACTCCGGCCACTTGGCTGGTCGTGGGGAACCTTCATATCATGTCTGTGGTACCCAACAGACTCTTTTGTCATCTGGTGGCAAAGAAGGTTGGCAGGTGATGCTCTTGTAGGCAGCAGAGCCTCTTATACCAACAGGTTTCAACTCTTTATCAGGCCAGTCATCATCAAACCAGAAATCCCAGGGAGAGGCCTGGGACAACCCAAGCAGGAGTAGCACTAGTGATTTACCTTCCCAACAAATTAACTATAGAAGATCCACAAAAAGAAACAGTGAGAGAAGAATGGTGGTAGTGCCCCACATGGTGCACCAAAAGCATTTGTAATTTGTTTCCATTAGAGTGGCTTCTCAAGCAATGAAAGAAAAGAAGGGTTCAGCAAATATTATTTGATGGCATCACTTATTTGTGGGGAATCTAAAATCAGAGGGTATTGTAGACACATCCCCCAAAGCTCAGAGCCATTATATGAAGTTTCCGAATAATAAATACTCCGTTTCTATGGAGCATGTACTGATTACACAGACACCTATTTAATCAAACCTGTCGCTGTAAGTGCAGCTGTGGGAATGGGCCTGGTTTCAGTGCATCACCACTGTGTCTGCTGTCTCCATGGTTACTGCAAGTGTATACTTTCCATGACAGGTTCTCACAGACAGAGATGACAGTCTTGGGCTTAAGGAAATGTGGAAAGGGATTGCTAGTCTTAGCCAGTGGGGAAGTTTTGAAAGACTGAAGTTTCAAAACTGAAGAAATGAACACCTTTAAAATTGTTGGAAAAGTCCTTTGTCATATGTACAACCTGAATACATTTTCCTTTACGTCTTTCTAGCTTTCTCTAAGCTTCATCACCAGGTGACTATAAATAAAATGTGCCCCATATTCTTTCAAATACTGTTGCAATTTTCAAGTATAATTTCATTTCCATATTAACTGGAAGAGTGAATGAAAGAGCTTCGCTAGAGGACAACATACTGTCTCTTTTGCTTATTTTCTCCAACACCTACCATTTCCCCAATTTTTAGATTGCGTTGATCTCCTCTGCTCCTTGCTTTTTATCATTCAAAGACTGAGTCTGCATGACAGTGTCCATTTATTTTAAGCTCTCCCAGGGGCACTATTATCAAGAATGTGGTAGTCTCCTATGCTGTGCACAGGAATGGCCACACAATTTGTAGGGCTCAACAGAAAAGCAAAATGCAGAGCACTTGTTCAAAAGTTTCAAGATGGCAACTCAAAGCAACCCAGAAAAATCTCACTGTCATCAAATGGATTCCAATTCATAGCCACTTTATAGGGCAGAACAGACAGAGACTACAAAGCAAGTGCAAGCCTGGTTAAATCCAGGGCCTGGGACAAACGGCCATGCTCTCTGAAGCCAACCCTGAGTGTTCCTGTAAACATCGGCTTCTATTCCCAGCTTGTGTCTTTACTTGAATCCTAGCTACCTTTACTTTTACTTTTTGTTACCCTTAAACAGGACAGCTGACTTAACCATCTGTCAAACTCAATCCTAGTATCTTTACAACTGCATCTTAATTTTTTTTCATTTATAGTGATATTACCCTGCAATACAACCTACTGCCACTCAGTCAATTAAGATTCATAGTGACGCTAAGTGTTTTCAAGACTATGGATCTTTATGAGATCAGACAGCCTCACCTATCTCCCTCGGAGCATCTGGTAGATTTAAACAACCAACCTTGTAGTTATGAGCCTGTTTAATCCATTGTGTCACCAGGGCTTCTTTAATAACCTTGTATACTAATTACTTAGTTGTCTTTGAGTTGGTTGGTTTCTAGTATCTTGAATTGCAAGTTATCCTAGATACAAAACAACTTTTCTGAAATACATTCCAGGCATTTGGCACCCTAGTCACTTTAACACAGTCATTGCTCCAGAAAAAATGGCAAAGGGGGCCCATGCTATAGTGAGTAGGAGTCATGTGGGTCTTGGGTACAAATGTAGTGGTATAAATGTGATGTGCTGTCCATAGATACCTATGAAGTACAAATGGCCATGCAAAGTTTGATTGAAGAGCCATTGAGTGGTAGCATAGATATTATAATTAGTTAGTGGATTTAGTTTTTTATCCAAAGTATTTACACTATTACAGAAAATACTGTGTCATTAAATTCACAAATACAACTCAAATCAATTACCTATGTATGTAAACTACTCAATATTTAATTGTCCCTAAACTCTTATCTAGGTTTACACACATATGCTTGGTAACACTTTGACCACACTGAGGCCTCTTTTGTGAATCGTATCTGTATCTAATGAAATTCTTCTTCCAAGGCTAGCAAATATTGACTTGGTTTTAATGTATCTTAAGGTCTTAAAGAACAAAGGGGAGATTTAGATTTGGTTAGAGAAAGGAGTAAGGAAATAAATATAACTAATATAAATAAATAAATAAATAGATACATATAATTTTTCTCTTTTCAAGATCCAGAGATAGCTAAGTGTTTTTCTAATACGTTATTGTAGGAACAAAATTCCATTCTCAAAGGTTGTTTTCTTCTTATATTACCCACATACACCATCCCCCAACACACACACACACACACACAGAAAATGTTTTATTTGTTTATATTACTCTATTATATATACTCAAACTAAAGTAAGATCAGATATAACTCTTAAGCCTACATAAATGTAAGAGTGTTGTACTAAAAATTACATATTAAGAAATTATTTTTGTAAGCTATTTCTTTTTTTGGTTTTTCAAATGTAATGAGAAATTGTGGCTGGATATTAATAATATTTTAAAAATCTGATTTATAAATAAGCTGAGTTGAATCAGCTAATAAGGCTTATTAATTTATATCATCAACAGCAATTTTCTTTTTATTTATTACTCTCTAAGAAGATACTGTCATGTCTGTCTATACAAACAGATATAGCTACATAATTCACTTGATTTTGCTTTAAATGCAACTAAAAATACCACAATGTTCTTTTTTGAAAATCAGTTTAACTTTTTTCCCTCAGATTAATTTATGGCAAGCATTTCAGTATTTATATTCAGAAAGTTCTAAAACACTAAAACTCACTGCCAGCATGTGAATTCTGACTCATTGTGACCCTATAGGACAGAGTCTCGGGTTTCTGAGACTGCAATGCTTTATGGGAGCCGAGAGCCTCAGTTTTGTCCCAACTGCTCAAAAGGACACAGCATTTAAAATTAAGCACTATGACCATAAGAAATAGGAATTCATTCTTTAAGTGCTATAATCATAGTCAAACAGCAATAGTGAAAATGATCATGAACCTGGGATTGATGAAAAAAAGGTGGAAAATATAAAGCATGTACTTACTCCTAACCTCTGAACAATCTCCCTTATTTCTTCAGCATAGTTATCCACTGTCGATAGAAGGATACATTCACCTCTTTCATAAAACACTTTGATACTCATTAATCCAGATGTCCACCCAATAACATCCCTGCAGGAGCAGTTAAATATAACATTCTTGGAATCCTTTTCAATCAACATTATAAACTCATTAGAGATACCAAGAAGACATTCAATGTCAGCAGACTGGCCGAAGTCCCTAGTGATTACATGCCACATGATTGCGCCAATGCTAAATAAATGTGCATCCTTCCTTGGCTTTACTTTTTCCTTCTTCTTCGCGCCCAGTGTAATGAAACTGAATTTTACAGAGGTATCCACAGTGGTGGTCGTGACAAAGTTCTCCGCCAGATCTTTCAAGTACTCTTGCCTTGTCCGAGTGGCCATTGCCCGAAATTTTTCTGATTTATGGGCTGCATTTTCTGCATTGATTACTTTGGCTAAGAGGAAGTCCCGAAAAACTGCTGACTTTGGAAAAGTTACGCCTTTGGGAATTGGTGGACCAAATGGTGGCACATCTTTTGATCTCGACACTCCAACACTATGGAAGAGAAAAGAGAAACAAGATGAGCTCTGACACCATTATCATTTACTTTAAAAAATATGACATATGTCCATCCTGTCACTTGTCACCTATACTATAGCCTGATTTTAAACAACACTTACTTCCAAACCCAGTCAATGGGACAGACAATCCCAGAGGGCGCCAGATGTCCTCTGGCACCCTCTCTCATTCTAGGATGCCGCAGAAAGAGGGCACCACCTCCAGTAGAACTGAGTCTAGCCCACGGGTCACAGTTGCACTTTAAAAAAAAGAATTGTTTAATTTACTTGATTGCATTTTGAAAATCGAAACGAAAATTTTTGTAGGAGAAAGATTTTAAGAGATCCCATAGATGAAATAATCAAGTGTATATTGATTTATCCTAACAAAGCCAATAATGCTCCCCTACATCAAATAGAAATTTTAGTTATATCAAGCCCCCTTCTAAAAGTAAGGTGAACTAGAAAACAAAAGTTAATGAATTAACAAACGAAGGTCTGGACGAATGAATCCCCAACCTCTGAAGAATCGGTTGCCCTTACCCTGACCAATAACAATTAACTGAGTAGCCATGGTAGACCAAGAATCCGGACTAATTCCACACCTGCTCAGGTTGATATTGGCTGTTACAATCAACAATGGAAGCACTTTATTTTCTTTTCCCCCGACCCTCATTGTGGAAATCCTGAAGGAGCTGAAGAAAGATTTTATTGAATTTTTTCCTGTCAGGTGTGAATGTGGTTGACTCAAAAACAATTACAGTCCTTAGAGCTCTCAGCTTTCATTTAACAATATGCTCATAGCAGTGGAGTTGCCGGCCTGCAGGACACTGAGTAGCAAGAAGGTTGAAAGGTAGCATGGGCTCCTAGTTCAATGGAAGTGAGGGACACTTCCCTTAGGGTCAGGCAGAAAAACTCAGTTATGAACAGTCTGGTGGTTTTGGAGGGTGATGTGTGTGCTAAACTAGGGGCAAGGGAGGGAGATTTTACTTAAGTCCTCAAAATAAGAGAGAAATCCTAAACAGGCTACAAATGTTGAAGGTGCAAGGGTCAACCTCACACGTGATGCGTCCTCCATTCACCGCCATCCTTTAGGTAGAAATTCAGCTTTCCCACTCAACTCAATATACTCTGACTGAATCTTGAATGCTGCTACACTAAAGCATCATGGAGAAGAAATGACCTTGGTCCCAAAACGCTTAAGGACTGTTCTCATTGTGGAGTGCCAATCCTTGGCCTTTTTCAATACTGTGGGAGTAGAAGCTGCTTAGCTGGAGGCATAGTTGTCTCAAGCTTTTAAAAAGGCAATTCTTTTTGCTTCAAAGGGCAGACCCCACTATCTAACTGGACATCATCTCTTTATAATGTAGGTTATACAATACATAACAGACTCAGCTCCCACCTGTCCTTGAAAAACAAACAAAAAATCCACTGCCATCAAATTGCTTCAAATTTACAGTGACCATAGCATGTTTGGGAATGCTGACTTGTAGCCCCACGCACTTTGTAACATGTCCTAACTCAATCACTGTGTGCTGAGCATTTTGCCCCTGAATTGTAATCTGTTAACTTAAATAAACCTCATAATCATGAACCTTGTCTGTAGTTCTGTGTGACAAGTGCAATGAATTATATAGAGTGCTATGAGACAAAGGAATATGTTAAAACTATACCATCATTGGTTGTGAAAATATCCCTTCCCCTGTAATTTAATTATAACTGGAAAAGTGTGAAAATGAGCAGATACTACTTATTTTAACAATTATTCTTTTAATGAACCATGTCATGCTATAAGGATAAGAGAAACTAATTTAAAATATCCTGTTTGACCTAAAATATGCTACTTGATCTAAAAATAGCAGCCAAATATAAGTTTCCAATCCATTAGGAAGGTTCATTTAAGTTTATTTTCATAATTACCATTCCTTGGGTGAGAGCTAGGAGAACGTGCCAACAAACCAGTTCTGCACTAACATGATCTATTTTAAGCATATTATTTGCATAGAGTAGATCCTATATATTTTTCAAAGTGGTCTTTAGCCAAGATATGTAGAAGAATCATATTGGTAGGAAAACTTATAGACACTTAGCCTATACCAGATCTATTAAGTTAGAATGTAGATATGCATTGATTAATGTCCATGATATGTTATGTGAAATAAGATATTTTGCAATTTGGGTGCTGTGTAAATGCCCTAATATGATATACAGACTATCCTTGTGCATGTCCAAACTCTCATAAAACCTATTACATGAAAACCTCATGGGAGCCCACCACCAGACAAAAACCAAAGGCAGCATCCACAGGATATGGGCCAGAGGCCAGTCTGCCCAGGTGTGCAGCTGGGCCAGGCAGAGGATGTGATAGCAGTCAGATCAGCACGTTGTGCATGTCCAGGCATAGGTGAGTGGGAGGAAGATGGGGGCATGGAACGGTGGCCACAGGGACTTGGGGTTTGGGTGCTGAAGTGTGGCTAGCTGTGGCAGCAGCCCTGGCTATTGTTGCCCTGTTGGTATTGCTGCTTCCTGATCATGTGCAGCCACCAACACTTGAAACTGGAAAGTACCCTGGGCCTAGATGGCACTGTACATGCCCACGGCAGAAACAGAGGAGCCCAGGTAGGTGCTTCCATAAACCAAGATCGAAAGGATGAGTGAGTGTATGAGGCCGCGAGGAAGATAAAAGGCAG
>NW_022111324.1:89900689-89907852 GCF_000313985.2 Echinops telfairi
GCAGCACAGGGGGAGTGGATACATAATGATAATAACTGATAGGAGGAGGGGTTACGGGGAATGCAGTGGCGGGGCTGGGCGTGGGGTGGTTTGGAATGACCAGTAGGGAGGGAAAGGGGATCTTGGGAGTAAATAATGAGGGTGTGAATGGAACAGCGCACTAGAACTGATTGGGATTGCACAACTAATTTTAAAGGCAATTTAATCATCGTGGGTGAGGGGTGGAGAGGAGATGTTCTAAGATTGATGTGGTGGTGACTGGACAAGTCCCCTTGAAAATGATTGAAACTATGGAACTATTCAATGGTAGATGATTAATTTATGTGCCAATAAAACTGTTTTGGGGGAAAAGTTGAATCTGAAGTATCATAATGACTGGGAAACCTCAGTTTTCATATTGTGTGCCCTTTCAAGATGGGCTGGGAAAGGGAGCAATGTTTAGCATAAGGACGTGGTGTCTTTGACTACAGATGCTTTTCCTTAGGAAGGTGTGCTCACTAGTCTTCAGAGGCTCTGATAATTTCTCACAGGGCACCAATGCTCTGCACACCCTGCGGGGGCATTTTCATATTCAACCTCTATTTTTAAGATTATAATAGGAAGTTGAAAAGTGCTAAGAACTCTAATAGGTGTTTTGCATAATTTACAGTATTTATTCTTTATAGCAACACTGAAGTGTGTACTATGATCCTCAATTTAAGACAAGTAATGGAAGGCTGGGCAGAACAAAGGAACTCCCACAAAGCCCGAGGTTGAGAAGTAGGACTGAGATCCAGAGTACTAAGTCTATTAGCATTAAAGGCGCACTCTTTTTGTCAAGACCCTACATTGCATGACCGTGAAGTTGTTACTGTATAAGGAAGAATAGGAATAAGGAAGAATAGGTAACGCCTGAAAGCAGCCATGTCAGTGGGAGGCTCTGGTTCTAAGGCACTTACAGGGCTTCCTAAAAGTATCAAAGAGAGTGGCAACTCCCTTTTGCGGCAGTCTCGTACTTCCAAGACTTTGAAATGAGAAGAAATATTTTATTTTATTTTCACAAATAACAATAATTACTTCTCTTAAAAGTAGCACTCAAATGGCCAGATCATCCAACTCAGAGGTTGCTTCCAATTAAGTTACTGGATGCAGCAGGGGCTAAATGCAATTTGTTGAAGAGGTAGGTACCAAATGGGGCAAAGACAGGAAGAAAGCAATTATTTCTCATAGAAAATAGTTCATGATGGCAGTGGAGAATATAATTAGAAAAAAAAAAAGAATACTTTGGGAGCAAGGTAGGAATTGGAAACACAAAGCTATTTTGGTAAGATAAGAACTGGGAAAACAAAGGCTGCTTGGCTGCAGTGGACCGAGGAGAGCGGTGGAGCAAGGGGCAGGGACTCACCTGTAGCACACATTTTCCGTACATGGGTTATGCACTCTGACAATGACAAAGACGTGCTGAAAGTGAGACCGGATGCTTTTCGGAGTAAAAGGAAGTGCTCCGGGCTCTTGGAAGACAATGGTAACGATGTCATTTCCTATGTGCCTTTTCCTTAGAAGCTGTAGTCAAGAAAGTGAACATATGCACACATGAGTTATAATTAAGATTTTCCTCAAAACAAATGCCACTACCGGTAGTTCATACATCTTTCAATTTAGAAGTTATTCAGAAAAGTAGAGTTCTGAAAAATATATATAGACAGATATATAAATGACCTTTTAATTTAGAGGAGGTATGTAGAAGAGTAGAATAATTCCCCAGTAGCTAATCAGTCTAACTTTGGTACAAGAAATATAAGCTGCATCCAAAAGACTGATGGAAAGAAAATCAAATATTTAAGTTTATATTTCACTTTAAAATTCAATTTGTGGCAACATATGTACAAATGTGCTTATTATAATTGATGTATCGATTGTTAAAAGAGCTGTAAGAGCCCCCAATAAAATGTAAGAAAAAAACTCAACTGTGCTCCCTTCCTATTCATCTAAATCCTATCCAATGCCTTCTTTTTTCACTCCTAACATAATCGCACTTTAGAGTTCAAAGCATTTTAGAAAATGTTATAGTTTAAGCTCTTCCATTTTTGAGGAGACTGAACGCAAAGGTAGTTACAGATCTGCTGAAAATTCTAGACTATTAAATTATAAAGCCCAATCCTAACTTGTACATTTTGTGCTCCTGTAATAACACTCATTTTCACAGGAAAAATTATAGAAATTATTTTGGTAACCAATACATTGGAATATATTAATCAAAATGTGACACTTTAAATATAATTCAGAAAAATAGAATTCTACTAGAGCAATAACTAGAAAATCCAGTCTATAATCTTATAAATCACAAACATAACAGGAAGAAGGAACCCCACAGCAGTAACATTTTAACCAAGTCTTTACTTTCAATAATCTCTCTGACAGGAATCCATCCATTTCTCCATCCATTTCTCCTAGACCAGTGACTCTCATCCTTCCCAATGCCGTGACCCTTTAATACAGTTCCTCATGTTGTGGCGACCAACCCACCGCTCCCCCCACAACCATAAAATTATTTTCGTTGCTACTTCATAACTGTAATTGTGCTACTGCTATGAATTGGGCGGCCACTGTGAAAGGGTTGTTCGACGCCCGGGTTAAGAACCGCTGTAAACTAGAGTATCAAGCTTAGATATTGTTTCATCTGAAAGTAACCTATCAATACTGCAATGGTGTTCCACACATCAGCCTACGCCTGCACTGACTGACACAGAAGTCATAGTCCGTGCTACATGCTAATCTACTTAACTCTATCAGGCCATACCTTCGCAAGAGCAGGTTTTGATTTCTTACTTTCTCGTGAAGGGCCCAGCACTCAATTTACTAAATAAATATGAAATAAATATATGTTTTAATATATTTTTGAATATGTTTGAATAAAACTACATTTTTGAATATGTTTGAATAAAAACTACATTTTTGAATATGTTTGAATAAAACTACATGAATATCGTCATCAGCTCTTCCCTCTGATTATATCACTAATAGGCCCACATATGCATATGAGACACTATACGTATATGCAAGCGAAGACATTGTATCTATGCTCAAAAACTCTTCAATTTTAACAGATGCGATCATCTTTATAAGAGTTGCTAATATGAAAAACTCCAATTGGAAAGAAAGCAGACCATAACAGATAAAATGACCGAGTGTCACATTTTAACCTAATGGCATCTGTAGTAATCCACCCTACAATGTACTCTGAATGATCGCAAGGCCATCCCTGGTCGAGTCGTTGTTGCTGTTGTTTTAATTGTTTTGATTTTATGTTTTCTGTATATGAAATCCCGGATAGGTATATCTAGAGAGACAATAGTTTCCTAGGGGCATGACAGGGGAGGTTGGGGGAAATAAAGAGCTAACAACAAGTATGAGAAAAAAAAAAAGTCCTAAAATTGATTTGCTTTGATGATTGCAAAGCTCTTTTTAATACTATTGAGCTGTTAAATTGTGTGACATGTGAATTACATGTCAATAGAAGAAGAAGAACAACAAACGTTGTTGATATAACTGCAGGAAATCTCAGGTAGTTTATCTCTTTACTAGCAATAACAAAGCAAAGATAACCACTTCCTGTCATCGTTTAGATCTGGCACCTATGGAACATAAATACCGGTAGCTTCACTATAAAGAACCTTCACTTTTAAAGCCTTCTGAAACAGGGTAACAGAAAGGACATCATGGCCAGACCCCTGACTCGTGATTTAGCATGGTAAAAGCGCTGGGAAGTGGGGGTGAAATGTGCATCCTTCCAGAGTTCTTTACATGTCAGTTAAATCCCAAATCTGTATGTTGGAAAATCCCTACTGAGTTCCCATAGGTAAAATTTTGTACAAAAAGCCCCTTATTGTCTGAGTTTTGAAATATCTATAGCATACATCATTCATCAGAGCCAATGAACTATCTGTAGCCTAAAGAAGTCTTCACACAGGAATTCTGAGATTTCCTGCAGGAAAACTAAGTTGACAATGGTCAAGGCCAGGACGTGAGTCCGTGGCTCCTCCTGGCCTGGTGGACGGCGGGTTGTTACTTTGTGCCTGCCAGCTTCTCAATCATGCACCTAGGGCTTAGGCTGACTCAGGAGCACACCTTTTTGGTTGCCATTGCTGTAGTAGCACATTGGAAAGCTACCCATTCTTTTCCAATTTCTTTTCTTCTGGAAGAAAAAAGTTGGACCCTCTTCTCTCCTGCATCATAGGAATATTTAAAATGCATGTTGAAGGAAACTGGTAACCTTGACAACAGTCCAAAGTGGTTTTTTTTTTTCCTTTTTAAGTATATTCTTTCCTTTTGTTTAATGGGCCAAAATGTTTATAGGATAGTTTTGTTAACCCAACCATGGTCACACAGTATGCTTTGCAGGGGGGAAAAGAACAAAACAGCGAGGGAAGGGATTCATTAAGAAATATAAAACCTATTATTTTCTGAGTTTGAGTTTCAAAACAGTTGTATTGTTGTGAACACATTTGCCAAGTCAATATTTTAGATATGCAATTTGGTAATACTTATTACATTATTACATTAATCATATTATGTAACCATAGACCATAATAAAAAATAAAGCATAAATCTATTTGAAGGACAATAAAATAAAAATTAACCCTTTGGTCAATATTTATTGAATTTTAAAAATATGTATGCCAAGCATTAAATTGCTTAAATAATTCCTTGATAAAGTTGTTTCCTATAGCATTTAGTTATGTTTTTTATATAACCAATGATACTCTGCATAGAGCCCAGAAGTGGAAGAGGCAAAGGTGAGGCAAAGTAAACAAATGTAATCCAACAATCATGAGGAGAAATATGTCCAGTTACCAACATCTCTCTGGCATTAAAACCTTTGTGATATTTTTAAAATGCCTTCATCTAAGGCTGTCAGTCTTTTCTCTACTACTCATAACACTTTCAGCTCCAAGAGGGGAAAAAAGCTGAGTGTATTCAACTACAAGAGTGAATTAATATGTAATGTATTACATATTCAATATGTAATGTATTACACAGTCAATTCTACTGGATTTCCAACACCTGATTTATACTGTGAAACAGGAATAAGCTCTTGTTATGACAAGGAAAGTGAAAATGTGATTCTTCACCCACTCCCACAGGCAAAGCTTACAGGTGCTACAGAAATAGCCACTTTCAGATCTATTCTCAGTTCCTTGAGCAGACTTTTTTTTAAATCATTTGATTGGGGGCTCATACAACTCTTACCACAATGCATACATACATCCATTGTGTAAAGCACATTTGTACATTCATTGCCCTCATCATTCTCAAAACATTTGCTCTCCACTTAAGCCCCGGGCATCAGCTCCTCATTTTCCCCTCCCTCCCCGCTCCCCCCTCCCTCATGAACCCTTGATACTTTATAAATTATTATTTTGTCATATCTTACACTGTCTGAAGTCTCCCTTCACCCACTTTTCTGTTGTCCGTCCCCCAGGGAGGCGGTCATATGTTGATCCTTGTCATCGGTTCCCCCTATCTGAAGCAGACTTAAGGGTTTTGCAGGACCAGTTTTGATTCTTGTGCAACAACCAGAAGCAAATGAAACAAACCACTGTCGGGCAGACACATTTAGCTGGATTAAGTAATGCATACAGTTCACCTGGGCTGTACCTATTCCCTTCCACATACAGAGCACAATTCATTTGTAATAATATTTTTTAACTTAATAAAAAATAATTATGGAGTGGGGTGGGGGAATCAGGCACTGGAAGCAGCAGCTTTCTCTGAGTGAAGCTAAAGGAAGAGAGCTAATTTGAAGCCAGAGAAGGCTGGTCAGGGTCTTTTATTTTTAGAAAGAGGCAACATCTGAAATTTATCTAGCTTTGGCCAAAGAGAAAATTGCATTATTTAATGATTATCTTTCAAGGTTGAAAATTCTAAAAGATGAACTCAGAACTTAGTAAAAAAATTTAATTATATTCCATCAAATCAATCACAAGGTCTAGTCCTTGGTCCTTAGATTGTAATCTTCTCATTGAGTTTCTATACATGGAAGAGGTTGAACTAAAGTAAAACCAGTAATTCTCGAATGTAATATCTAATGTAATCTTTAGATAACTCTATAGGAGTCTGATACCCTGCCCAACAGAGCAGTTCCAACTTTTAGCAAGTATTAAAAATAGAGAAGTTTACTATGTGCTAGGCTCTGTGCTTCCTTATCTATTTAATAGACCGAAGTTTGAAGGAAGAGTTTTCTGCCAAAGTGTAAGTTGAAAACCACCAGACCAGTTAATTTGTAAAATTGTTTCCACTGATAACATCCCTGATCCTGTAAACAAGAATTGTCTACAGAGTATGCAAAGTAGAACCTCACCAGGAGTCAGTGCTGGGAAAGTGGTTTTAACTGCCAAACTGGTTCTAATGGAGCACGGCTTCTTATCATTCCCTGAGTCTGCTTGGTTTCCCTTTATTAATGTTAGAGATATTCCATAGATTAAACTTTGGTGAACTCTCGAAAAATGCTTAATCTTTCTTGGAATCAGCTTTCAGCTGGGTTTATTATGAGAACAAACATAAGAAATGAGATCTAATGTACACAAGTCTGGGCCACTCAAATAGTTCAGAAACAGTGGGGCTAATGAGGCCAAGGTTACAGGTAGAGTTCAGATATAGATAAGTGAACTTTGCTAACTTCTGTGCTTTCAAACTGTATTCACTAATTCAGCTGGTCCTTCAGAAACACTGCCCTCAAGTCAACTCTGACTCACAGAGGACAGGACGGAATTGCCACTGTGGGTTTTAGAGACTGTAACTCATTAGAGAAATAGAAAGCTTTATCTTTCTCTCCGTGGTGGTGTTGAACTGATGACCTTTTGGTTAGCAGCCCAATATATAACCACTATGTCATCTTGATTCTGACATAATTTGTGGGCACAAATGTGGTAAGTTAGAGATTTGATAAGAGTTCACGAGTTAGTACAACTCACAGCAAATTTGAAAAGTACATGTAGCAAGATCACACAAGGGCATCATTCATCTACAAACAGAACATTCTCTGACAACTCATGAGCAGCAAAATATTGGTAATTTAAATGATCAAGGAAAAATAATATTACAGAATTAGTGATTCCCCTCTCGTCTTTAAAATATTTAACGTTTACATCCGTTTCATCAGAATACTTTTTTCTTTTTTTTTT
>NW_022111324.1:89908909-89928149 GCF_000313985.2 Echinops telfairi
GTTGTGTTGGGAAGGTGAGCATCATAGAATGCCAATTTAATAGAAGAACAGAATACTTTTTTCAATGGCACAGGTTATCACAGATTAAAATTGTAAAAAAATTTTACTAAATTAACTAGAGAAGTCTTTGGCTTACAGTGTTTACAATGTGGAGTCTCCATTTACAGAGTTGTTTTCGTTTGTTTAATCTCCAGCTTGGGAATGTTTAAAACTCTCTTTTACAGACACAGACCCCACCCCACAGGTTTCAAGTCTTAGTTCTCCTGACTTTCGTGCAGGATCTTTCAAGTGCAGTTTCAGTGAAACAAAGCCGGGTGCCAACCATTTGTAAAACCTCAGATTTTAACTTCCATACATTAAGAAGGGGGCAGGGTTTTTCTCTGACAACAATAATGCTGAGTTTGAAACCTCCTTCTGTGCACCGTGCACTCCCCTCTGCCCCCCCAACCCCGACTGTATTTTTCTCATGTGAAAGCTAAGGCCAATATAGTTTAGAGCCCAGTGATTCAAGTAATTGGGACATAGAAGGGCTTTGTGGTTTGAAAACTCAGGGACTGGGAACAAAAGCACTGGCTAAATTTCTGCTACAGTGCTGACAGATCTTGGTCTAAATTAGCCCTATCAGTTTTCTAGGCAACAACCCCCATTGAGTTTAATTACTGAATAATTCACAAGTATCTGTTAGACACATTGATCAGTGTAAATTAAGCTTAATATTCACTGGCACTATTTGGCATTATTCCAAATAATGTAAGCGTTTAGGTTGAAGCATATATATAAGCAGATACATGGATTTAGTGATTGAAAATCCATCTCATAAACTATATCCCAAACCCATCTCCAAACTATATCCAGGTCTAGCAATGACCAAAGAGCAATGAAAAGAGAGACGAAGGGCACGTAAAATGAAGCGCTTGGGCTCTGAATCAGGGGCCACGCTAGTCAGCTGTAGTTATGGGGAAGTAAAGGTGGCTGCTCAGGTTCTTTTTTGAGAAATGCCTATTTTTTACATCCTTCATAGAATTTTGTGTTAAAAAGAAAGAGTAATACTTTGGAACATTTAATTTCATTTATTTGAGAAATACTTATTGAGCATCTCTAGGTAACCTTTGGTACTTTAATATATTTAGAGCAAGGAAGGAACAATTATATGACATTAGGAGCATATGTTTGCTAAATATGAAAGCAAATTGTTTTAATAAAAATTCAATTAAAAAACTAAAATTAAACCATGCCATGAATCTGCTGTAAGATCCTGAGTCAGCTGAGAACTTTTTGGCAAATCTGTTTTCAGAAACCGAGGCAGTCGCTGTTCTCTATAGAAACCAGCTCTAGCCCAAGAGATTCAAACTAAGTGGAATGGAGCCGTTTCTATCCCATGATCCTTCTGTCTCCCTAATAATCCTCACTGTCGCAACGAGCTCACAGGCAGAGGAGACATGGCATTTCAGATATTATTAGGAGTGGGGGTGGGAGCAGGAGTGGGGAATGGTAATTCTATTACTAATCTTTGCAAAAATCTAGTTCAACTCAGCTTATAGTATTTTAAAATGTTATTACATAAATTATTTTATGTTGTTGTATGTATTATTCAAGCTTTTAAAGTGTCTTAGTTTTTAGCAAGTAGCTGCCTTCAAAAGGTAACATTTTTTCTCTCTAAAAAAGCCAATGCAGAAAAAAATGTTAATAATTCTAACAAAAATTGGAGGAAGAATTGTTGAACTAATTGTACAAATTACAAATAACATTTTGCACAAATAAAGGATTTACCCATATGTAAAAACTTTAGTTTAAGTCATGTAATTGGCCTTTTTATAATAATATTGTTGATACTGATTTACTCTCAAGTTTTGTCTCATAAGCAACAAAGCTATGGAAGAATTTCTAAGTTCTATAAGAAAAACTATAGTAAAACTTGTACAATGATACTTCCAATAATAGGATAGCTAAACATTATTAAGGCTATTCAAGGAAAAGAGCAAACATAACAATTCTTCATAAATCCTGGAATTCTTTATATCATCAATGGATTGACCTGATATTTAGTTGGGCTGCTAACTGCAAAAGCAGTGGTTCAAACCCATTGGCTGCTCCTTGTTTGGGCCCAAAAAGATTTAGTCTCAGAAACCTTACAGAGTGGCACTCTGAGTCAGCATCAATTAGATGGTAGTAGGTTTGGCTTTTGGTACAGAATGCTGTTTCCCAAATGGATGATACATCCCCTCCTGGAAGGGGGGCATTGGAATGATCCAGGGGGACAGCAAAATTAAATACCTACTCTTTTTCCTGGGTTATCAATTATAGTACCAAAGTTTTTAATTGCCAGGCTGCGGGGTGGGATTATGAGGGGTGGCACTGAGTATTTTTCTTTTTCTTTTTTTAAAGGAAGCAGCAGACCAAATTAGTCTGAGAGCTTCTAGTCTAGAGGATGCAGGCTGGGTGAAGACATACCTGTTGTTTATTGTTGGGCATGTAGGGCAGCAAAGTTGACACATGGAACATGAGCTCATAATCCTTGTATGTGGTATAGAGGGAATGAGTTCCTGTAGAATCAGCTAAAGACAAAGACATATTACAACAATATGTTAGGCAAAGGTCACAGCCAGTTTAACCAGAAAAAAAACAAAAATCTTATCCTCCAGAAACTTCAAAAGTAGGTCATCCAAGTCCCTCCCCATCCTCTCTGTCTCTAAGCGTTCACTTTTCTCTTCATCTGCTCTCCCCAGCTTTGGTTTCATACACTCTTTTACTCTGTCTTCACTGTACTGACTCCGGTGGCCCACTATGGTGGGTCAGGTACTCCTGCCATGAGGAGTAGAGGAAAGCAGAGGAAGAAAGGAGCTAGAGGTACAGTCCAGTGCGGGTCTGGGGACAATTATTCGAAGGTGTAGACTAAGCAGTAGTTATTCTTGCCCCATCCTTTGGTTGGTTTGTGTATAGTTATTAGTTAGCTATTATTGGGCATTTGCTTTTTTCTTAGACCCCAATAAAATGACATAGAATAGACTCACTATGGAAATGGAACAAAAATAGGTATTTAAAAAGAATTATCTTCATGAGTGATGTAATTATTTTCCTCCTTTATATAGACCAAGCAATATAGTCATATCAACAAAGAAAATGGAGAAAGAATGTGATATGATCTCTTATTAGGATAATGCACTGACGTATGTTTAAAAGAAAAGCCTGACATTTGAACCTCGTCACCTTTTGAAAAGCCGGGTTCTTTGTCAACTCAAAACCCATTTGTTCTGCTACTGAGATTACTTCAGATTTAGTCTCAGGCATAAGAACTGAAACAGAAACTATCAAAAGCATAAGTAATAACTGTGGGGCATATTGTTGAATCATTTTGCATGTGGGTAAAAGAAAACACAGATATATGGAAATAAGGCATACAAGAGTATAGATTACTTTTGCTGACCTTTACTTTACATTTGGTCTTATTTTTCCACCTTTTAAACAATGAGAAATAATGTTGCTCAATATCATCTTTTTAAAAGTCTGTTTATTTGAAATTACTGCTCCAGAGAGTAGTCATTTTGGATGAAATTTTTAAAACTTAAAAAATTAAATTTTTATTCTAGGAATTGAAAAAATAACACCCTCATTGCCTTTAGTATTTTCTTTCTAATTCTTACAGCATGCTCTTCTTTCCAGTATTTATGTGTGACTCAGAGGTGGTTCTGAAAATTCTCCAGCAAGAAAAATATCATTTGCTATATTTGGAAACTCTGAAGAGGTATTCACATTAAAGATTTCATGAATGAAGGGGCTACTTAAACTATATAACATTATCAATATAGATAAATCTCAATTTATGTATGCTCAACATTCATTTAATAAACTGCATGCCAACTATTCCCAACATGAAATAGTTGGGAATTTTCTTTTTAAAGTATTCATTAAATAGAGCCAGCATATTTGTTATTTTCCAGAGGACTTTTAGAAGGCAATATCTCATTTTGAGTCTCTTTGCTCAGCTCCTTGACATAACATATTTGTTTGGAAGTAAGCAAATATAAAAGCTCTTTGGTGATAATAGACTCACAGATGACAATACTGAAGGTGAAATGCTGAAACTGCTCAGGTATATTCAATTATTCCCATTTTGATACTATTTCACTGGATATTTGGTATATGAAGTGCTGACAGATACTTTTAGTATCTAATGAACAGGTTTCAGATTCAGGAAATTGCAAAGACGGAAAATATATTTTGGGAAAATGTGGTAACATCTGTCTATCCCAAACAATATTAAAAAATAAACTTTTGAAATTAATAATCCTAAAAGCTTTTTAACTCAATCATACGTGGTAATGGATTATGCAAACTGACAAGCCTATTCATGGATTTGCTGAAAATATTTCTCTTCAAAAACAGATAGACCACTGTCCATGGCCCGGGCCCAAAGTGTACACTCCTCTATGCTTAGCAGCTTATATCCAGTGATCTGACTCCCTTTCATTGTGTACTTAAGAATGAAGCCACCCATTTCAGAGGTGGAAGACATCCAAAATATTCTAGCCTGATGTACTGAATTTTTCTGGTGAGGAAATTGAGACCTATGTTTGATAACAGTTTTGAACTAGAACATGATTTCCCTAAATCAAAGAAGAAATATTTTTATTTGCTCATAAATCACATACTTTATGTGACAATTCTGTGAAACATACTTCTCTGGTAATGGGGTTATGTCGTAGCCTTCTTTGCATCCATCAGTGTGCCTAAAAAATGCTTTGCATATGAAAAACGTAAATATTTGTTGGTTGTTAGGGTCAACACATCCAAAGGCAGAGCTTTTGTTATCATCTCCGAAGCAAAGGTGCTTAGTGCCACCTCTACATCAATGGTCTCTCCAAAGTCACAAAAACTCACAGCTGAGGTCAGGAAATGTTGGCATTATTTATGTTCTTGAATGTCTAGGTTAGGAGTTCAGAAACAGTTCCACAATCCAACCGCTCTAGGAGAGGGGACACCTCTCATCCCAAACAGGAGTGCATGGAGTTTCAAACAGGAGAGGTTCCTGAGGAGAGCACCACTCTGCCCTGGTGGTTCCCAGATACAGAGTACTGGGGAGGATGAAAGATAAGAAGAAAACTCGGAAAAGGCTTCACTGATCAACTTAAAATATGTATTTGTATTCTTCATGCTATGCCATGAATTATGTCCTAATATTTACTGTATATACTCGAGTATAAGCCGACCCGAATATCAGCCAAGGCACCCGATTTTACCACAAAAACTGCATTGAAAATGTGCCGGAAAACTCGGCTAATACACAAGTATACACGGGATACGGCTAAGGCATATGCAATATGCATCCCATGCACCAGACAAGTTGTAAACCTGACAGGTATAGAGATACACTGTGATCCACATATACATGAACTCTGTCGCCCTGTCTTGTGGTATACTGTAACTTATAACTTTCAAAGCAAATCTAAAGGCTGGGAACTCAAAACAGAGGCAGACTGACTTGGACCCCTCAATAAAAAAGCACCGGTTTGAGGAGGAGTGGTACCAATGACAGTCAAAACTGACTGGACTTTCTGAGGAGGCCCTGGAGACACAGAGAACGGTGCGCAGAAGAACGCCACGTGTTCATCTGGCCGCCCTTGTTTTCATCCGGGCTCTGTCACCCAGACTCTCCCCTACAAGACTTCATTCTGTCTCCAGTTTCCTCCAGTTCAGAGTGGCCTAGAAGCTAAGACTCCAGTTTCATAAGCTACCTGCTCATCATTTTCATTAAAAGAACCAGTAAAATGATCTTCCTTGGTGTTTTTTTTATTAATCATTTTATTGGGGCTCATACAATTCATCACAATACATAGATCAATTGTGTAGAGCACACCTAGACATTTGTTGCCCCTCATCATTCAGTGCTGCCAGCAACTAAATAATTAGCACTGCAAATAAAAATTAGAAAGATAAAGAATTTCTGAGGATCATAAGCCATATAGTTCAGTAGATCATGAGGACTGAAAGCACATGCTTTTAATTGTCCCATTACTCAGGGAAACCTGGTTTACGACACTGAAAAATAAGAGGCTTTTAATCACGATTCCATCCCCCCAGCGAACTTCTTGAACCCTGAAACGAACATACTACGCCTGACGACATGGCATGAATGACTGCAGTCAGGCTCTTTTGTCTCTTGGAAATGAAAGCAGTGCTTGCGCTTGGTACCCAGAACAAGAGGGAAATTAGAAGAGGTGAGCTCAAATACAGAAGAAGATATTAAACGATTCCTCCAGAAACACTAGGCTATTTCGCTATTGGTGCTACAAAGGAAAAATGATTGACCTTTTGAGCGTATGATGTGAAGCACGGTCCCTTGAGAAATGTGTTTTCTCTCTTCACCTGAGGAAATGTAAACTCCAGCCTGAAGAAGCCTGGTAGGCTGCTCTGGGCTCAAGAATCACTGGCTTAGATTTATTTATATGGTCTGCCTATCTTTTGAGAATTAAACTTGCACACACAACAATAATCATCTTACTTTTATTGTCTAGCTGAGCTCGATATTTACTAAATCCTTTTAGCCGTACTCTCTGGCCCAGAAGATCAAGGAATTCTTCAAAAGCTGGCCCCGCCGTCTCATTGTTATACATTTCTTCCTCCGTGCTCTGGCCCGCTTTGCAATAAAGGATCCCGATTTTGTGCTGAAAGCTCAGCTGAAATGGGGGAGAAATGCAATTACTTGGCAAGGAGTATCAGATAAACTAACTTAAAGTAAGTTTTAAAATATAGAATTTTTTAAAGCATGCCAGGACAACTGCTATAAGCAAAGAAGCAGCATAGTAGGTGACTATCGTGTCTTTGATGCTATGTACAGATGGATCTCAGAAGTGCTGTGGATTTGGCTCCAGACCACTGCAATAATAAACAAGTCACATGCATTTTATGGTTTTTCCAGTGCATATAAAAGTTACTTTTTCACTCTTCTGTAGTGTGTACTAACATAAAAAATGTTTGAAATATTGTGAGAATTAACAAAATGTGAAACAGAGACAAGAAGTTATAAGCATATGTTGCTGGAAAAGGATGCTCATAGATTTACTTGAGCCAGGGTTGCCACAAACCTTCAATTGAAAAACAAACCAACCCACTGTTTGTGAAGTCCAATAAAGAGACGCACAATTAAACAAAGTATGCCTGTCATAAAGCCAGCAACCAGAAGTACAGCTGGATAACTGTCAGAAGCTGAAAATTATACTGTGTGGTCTGAGCCCCATAGTGTTAGCCAGGTTTCCCAAAACCAATTTCAAGCATATATTTAAAAGTAAAAACACGGAAATAGTAAGTCTTCTACACACCATGCAGTAATCAACATTATCTATCAAGTCAGAAGAAAAAGCTGCAAATTTAATTTCCCCCTTTATTTCCTCATTCCTACTACATGCTTTTTATTTGAACATATATAATACTATATAAGGCTTTTAGGAAAAATATGTCAAATTAAAGTCTATTAGAAAAGAGATTTATGTATGAGTATGCAAACAGAATGCTTCGTTTTTATAAAAGTAACTGGCTGAACAATTATAAGCACTCATTACATTTTTTACTGTTCTGAAAAGAAAACATCTACTAAATACACCATACGGAATTTTCATAGCAATCGAAGCGTTCCTGTTGCAGTGTGTCTCTCAGAGTGGAAGTCCTGAGCTTCTTTCCCAGGAGGCTTAGGGTCACAGGGACTGCCGTGCATTTGCACAGCTTGCCGACTTTTCCCAAAGAGGAATTACTTCTCCCTCATAAACTCAGATTGTTACTCTACAACAATCTGGGCTTCAAAGACAAGTCATAATAGTGTTAACTTTTAGTACCAGGCTTGAAATAGAGCCTCAATCAAGATTGATTGTGGACACGATCAGTAAAATAAGGCAAAATGATACTCATTTTCCTAGAGTAGGAAAGTGATGGAAGCAGGCTCATCGACATCATCTAATGACAACGTGATATGAGAGGGAAGAAAAACGTCAATGCTTGGGCAGTCGAGGAAGCTGCAGGAAGCACTTCACTGCATATCAGGAGAAATTCAAAAGTTAGAAGGTTGAGTTGGCCATCACTACATTCTGATGCATTTCAGCCCTGGGTGCTCTGAAGAAGACCACTTGCTTACAATCAGCTCAGATTGGAGACTAACGGGGTGAAGAGCACAGTCTTGGGCTCCTGACAGAGCCGTAGGTCCTCCATCACACAATGAAGATAATGCTTTGTGCCGCTGGCGTGAGGACGTGAGATGGGGTATGTAAGCATCAGGCGTTTAATTAATAGGGCCAAGAAAGAGGATTTCACTCATCCAGAGGAATAAATATTTCTGATCACATGAGCTTCCAAATAAAAGAGATACCATATGTAAGGGATTAAAAAAAGTTCATGGAAAATGGAATTAAAAGGAATGGATATTTTTCTATGAACATTTGAAACTGGTTCATATTTAATGGAAATAGAGCAGGTGCTTGAAAATCATTACAAATAATAAAAGTACTTTATATTGATAAACATTAATGAATCCTGAGTTCAGAAAACATATCAGGATCCTATGTATATTTGGGGAACAGCTATAATTAGCAATAATTACCTTGGATGCTGAAGGTCTCAGTAATCGGTGGCATCTATACTACTGTTATTATTGCAAACCCTCATGACTACTACACAGATTGACAGTGTGGGGATTTAACTTGTTTATACTCTCTGAAAATATCTTCAGCTTTATAGTTATTCACTTTAATGAGAGTTGGCAAAAAATATACTCAAATACATTTCAAATTCACATACATTTCAAATATATCTCATTTAGAACCTACTGTCCTAAATCTAGAACTAAATCCTCTATCAAAGAACCCTGACTTGCAGATCTCATCTGCCCTGGTGGCTGTCCTTCCACAAGTCCTCGGATCCACCCTCTGTGGCTCATCTCAGAGCCCTGTCAGCACCATTCTACATGACCGTCTGGACACCTCATGCATGTGTCATCTTTGCCTCCAATGTTACGTGGCCTTGAGGAAGAGTCTGCTCTCCAGGTCACACCTGGCTGCCTGGGGAATCTCAATAGGATACTAGACCTCCTTTTGTTCACATGTCTACTTCATGGTGAAGGAAGCCTATCGTATAGTGGATTGAGGAATGATGTGGCCCAATTCTGGTGAAGCAAAGAAGCTATTTCTTGAGCCTTGTGTCCTTGATATTTCTTGTGGATGCATATTCAGGGAAGAGACAAATGACTGGACACTTCTGTTTACTGGCATTTGCCCCCTGACAACTTCATGCCTCAAATTTCCGGCAATCTAACAATTCAGACTGTGTCTAATCCTACCAGTGAACAGGATTCAAGCTTTCATGCAAGAAGGTCCTGGACTATGGGAACCAGGGGATGAAGTGAAATCAGATTTCAAAGCTCTCAACAGACAACTTCCCAGAAGTCTGTGGGTGAGAGCTCCAGAGCCCATGAAAAGGCTTTATGGGCACCACACTTCTTTTGATAAATTCACCATATGATTTGTCCACAAAATGGAACTGAGGATAAATAAATATTGCCAATGACACAGAAATAAACACCAACCATAGTTGTTAGGCCACTAAATATAGTAATATAATGAAATACTTAATCAAAGAAGAGACACATGTTTCCTGACTCTCTCTCATCGACAACCTTATGGAAAAAATCTAAATACATTATCAAGCACAACTACTTCTGTCACATACCAAAAAGAAAAAGGCTCTTCAGCGGGGTCACTATACAAAGCAAATTAGAGACTCCAAAACTTCCTGCACTGAAACACTAACTTTTCTCAGATCAGGGTTTCATTTTTCATCTGCTCTAAGCCTCAGGGGGGAGCAGTAGTGGTCTAATTGGCTTGCACATTGTAATGTTAACTGCAAGGTCAGCAGTTCAAAAAGACCAGCCAGCCACAGTAGAAAGATGAGGTTTTCTGCTGCCCTCTGGAAAGCACTACAGCCTAGAAGCAGTTCTATTCTGTCCAAGAGGATCACTGTGAGTCAGAATTAACTCAGTGGCAAAGAGGTTGCTGTGTTTTCTGAGTTTAAACCAGTCTGATGGAGCCCCGTTGGTGACTAAGCACTAAGAAGTGCAACACTGAACTGCTAACTGCAAGAAACCAGAAACTGACAGCATGAGGAATTGGCAGAAAGCACAGGGTTATCTGTTAAACATCTTTTCAAGATTAGGAAACACTTGCAACCAAACCCAAAACCCAACTCACTGCCACTGAGTCACTTCTGACTCATAGCGGCCCTCTAGGACAGGGTATAACTGGCTCTGTGTGTGTGTGTGGCAGGGGATGGAGGCAGGTGGCGAGTATTCAAGATATAAAATTAGCCCATTCCCTACTGGACAGATTTATTCTTAGGAAAATGGAAAAGCACAAAAACTGCCAGACAAACCAGAAACAAAAAATACCCACCAGCATTTATCTGCTGTGAACCACAGATGTGTTGCAACTCCCAAGAGGCAACTTTTTGGAAGCTAGGACGTTACAAAGTTGTCCACACTCTTTCAAAGATGAAATTGTTTTACCGTAACCTTTTGAGATTAAGTCTCTCTTCTTCATGTAATAGGGGATCAGATATTAACTAAAGTCATGGGAAGGGAACACATATCATGGTTAACCCTAAACACTATCAAGAGAATAACAGCGTACATAGCAAAACTGAACAACTGTCTCCTCAAAAGAGAACGGCAATGAAAAGCTTTCATTTGCTTCAAAGTTGAACCCAGTTTTAAACATTAATTCCTTGA
Organism: Echinops telfairi; assembly: GCF_000313985.2. NCBI lineage: Eukaryota > Metazoa > Chordata > Mammalia > Afrosoricida > Tenrecidae > Echinops > Echinops telfairi. The sequence continues at coordinate 89,919,672 of NW_022111324.1, forward strand.
AATCAGATTGCAAATAGGTGTTTGTTTAAAGTGCTTAAAATACTTAAGTTTTGAAACTTCTGGCCTAGCTTTGAGAGTATTTTGCTGTGCCAACATCCTAGATACTCATTTTTATGTACAGTCAGCTGTAGCTGCTGTGCTTCTCTTAATATTGCTCTGCTGGAGAATTCAGAATTGCATGGCTCTCCAGGCCGTGAAGGCCCTGACTCAGGGCTGGGAAAATGGAGTACTTGTTGACCTTCACCTACAGCAGCCTTAGGGGCTCCACATGCCAACCAACAGGCAAGCAAATCAACCTGCCTTCTGCTATGCAGTACAGTGATTTACTTTCATTTAAATGATGAACAAAAATTTACTGGAAACATAAAGGAATAAAGAACTCATCATATGGTGGCAAGTTCTTACTAATGCTTCTTGCACAAAATAATGGATACTGTTCTTCCCTTTAAATCTACTTTGAGTAATTGGACCAGCCTCTACTGCTCTCTCTCTCCCGACAATAAAATGCCTGCCTCAACTGTTTCCTATTGCATGGATAGTTTATACATTCCACATACTTTATCAGCCATGATATTAGTAAGCTGGTTCTGTAAATACTATGGTTAGCATCATTTGGTTAAATTTGGTTAATTTTTAGTTTAATTTGGTTGTTTCTACAGCATCTTGAAATGTATATATCTTAGGCTTACCCATGTAGAATGTTAAAGAGCCTGTGTCATGCTAACAATGCAGTGCTAACTTGTCAGACAGCTCAGCTACAATTTTATCACATTCAGAATCAGCTACCGCAAGTAACAAATGGTTGAATTCATCACAATTACGACTACTGAGTCAGCCAAAAAACTGTTTGACTCCCTCTAAAACATGCAACAGAATTTTCCTTGGGAAATTCTGAAAATATACTTAGCCATGCTCTATTTTTTTAAAGCACGCATTTAAACACAAACCCACTCACATTGAAAATACATTGCATGCACTTGGCAGACTACCTCTGTTTCCCCTATTAAAGTCATCTTCCATATAAAACTGAAAAGACTTATTTCCATCTTCTGGGCTACCATCCAGTTGTGTTCACCAGTAAATCACTCTTAGACGATGTCAGTAATCATATGCTTGAGTATCAGGTCACCACCCGTTTTTAACCTCACTAGCCTATCAGGGTGATCTTGGTAAAATGTAGCTCTGATTCCGCCACCTCCTGTGGCACAATCTGCAACGGTTCCTTACTGCCTGCTGAATCCTGGGAAAGTCTAGTCTGGAATCAAGGTCTCACAAGCATCCATCACTTACTTTCTTGGTTTTATTTCTACAACCTCCCTACAAGTACCTGTCCTTGAAGAGAAACTAGATTAGGCACAGTTTCATAAAACAGCCAACTACCCTTATCTCCCTCTTGAAATCCTACCCAAGCCTGAAGGTTCAATTAAAATGCGACTTCTTACAAGAGATTAACTCAGCCCAAATGTTTTTTTTCCCCCAAGCAGTCATTGAATTTAGAACTCTCCAAGATTTATTATCAACTCTATCATAGAGACCATTGTGCCTTTGGTCTTACTGTCCTCATAGGCTAGGTTTCAGCCATCTTCAAACTTCCCAGTACATGCTGGCAACATTTGTTAGTATACCTTGAACGGAGTAGACAATAGTAAATATTTGTTCAGGAAAAGAGCCAACTTGAAGTTTTTAAACCCTGGAAAAAGGCACTTGCCACATACCAAAATCTTGGTAAAAACAATAGAAGTCACAATCCAGCAGGAGACATATTGTTCTATAAGAGGGTCATATTTCTTAAGTAGTGTAAATGCATATTTGGGAAATAGCAGGAGAAAATACACTGTGACATCAAAAAGAAATAGTTTTGAAAAACAGATGGAAGGGAGAATTTCTAAATATTTAGACATAGACACAAACTCCAGGCCAAACCCACATTATACACACCCCTTGTTCATCAAGCTTGAGTAGTTGCTCCAGGACTTTGGGTGAGTTCGAAGCCTGTCTCAGGCACTGAATATTCAGTTCTGGGATGACATATTCCAAAACTTCTTTCAGAGGAAGTCCACGGGCAGTACCATGCCTAGCAGTGGAAGGTACGGCATCCTCTAAAATTGCTCCTCTCAGTGTTGTAAGCTGTGGAGAGGAGTAAAGGATTCAGTTACCAATTATTCCTGTTACCTATTTGAGATATAATTTTGTAGTTGCCTTAAAAAAAGAAGAGATCCGAGGCTATCTTTTGACCGGGAAAAGGAGAATACAGCACTCAATATGAAGAAGCAATTAGTAAAAATGCAAAAGTAAGTAATAGGACACAGTTACTGGGATTGCAGTTCATATATGCACAAGTTTACTCCAAAGAAGGTGTGCTTGTACAGTTCTGTGTCATCAGTGGATGGCGACAGACAGGTTCTCTCAGTAAGACACTTGTCTTTGTCTCCTTAAAGTGTCTTCCCCAAAAAAGAGGTCCTATCAAGCAATGGCTTTTGAGGATACCTATTGGGCCAATTAAATTCAAGGCAGAGAGGTAGCAGAGAAGGTTATGGGGCTTTCATTGGGGACCTCAGTAGGGTAATTTGTATAGATTTTCTCAAAAAGATACAGGGCAAACATGGGTGCTTGTTATGAATACTGAAGATCACATGAGTGAGAAAAAGGCCAGCAAAGTTGTGCTGAGAATTTTTTTTTTCATTAAGATAACACACTGCTCATTTTTTGAGAGGGTAGCAAGGGCTGTCCTATAGGAATTCCCCTGAGAAACATTACTTCACCCACCTTTTAACTCTGGGCTTACCCCTCAGAGTTTATTTCACTACCCAAAGAAAAGAACACCGAAAAGGAGCGTACTGTGTTTCCCTCTGGGGTGCTGATACTGTAATTTTGAGGTGGTGTAAATAGGAGAGCACGGAATGCTTCAGGGAAGAGTTAGAGAGCTGAAATAACCACCTTAGGGCAGAGATAGACCCAGATGGAGGCTCTATCAAGAAAACAGTAGCGTCATTGTTATATCTATATATAAAGGTTTCTGCGATTCTGCAGTAAGTCTTGACTTACCCTTGCATACAAATATCAGGGGAGAGTTAGGCCTAAGTTGAAATAATCAAATATGTATCTAATGAATAAAGAGAAGGAAGACACGGTACTGCTGTGCAAAATAAGGACATTTCTGACAATTCTCTTTCTCACATGTGGATTATTGTAAAGGGGATAATCGGGTTTCTTCCATCCTTCCTTAGTTTTCCTGTTTTCTCAATTGCTCTACATCAGTTTTCAATAGGTGATACAGCCCCCTAGGGTCATTAAAACATTCCAGGGGGGTTGCAAAAGCAGATACCTACACATTTTCCTAGATCATGGGTGACAGTATGAGAGTTTTTAACTACCAGGAGGAACTGAGTAGTTTGTTTCACTGTAAATAATAATAAGTTTGTAAACCCATGCTCTCCACTTTTATCTCATGCCATTGCTTCTCTTCTATTACCCATTACTGATATGTCCTTTGGTTGAGCAGGGGTACCCAGCGATAGCCTAGACAAGGTACCTGTGCAGTGATATCTGGGGGAGGGTGGTTCTGGGCTCAGATGACCACCCCCGAGCTTCACTTGTGATCTGCTGTATGCCCTTACATGTGCCATGAGAGTGTGGGATCACCATTAGAATACAAACCTCAGACCTACTACTGAGCAATTAAAATAGTGGCACCCAACCACCACCATAATATGAGAAAAAGAATTTTAAATTAAATTGATTTATGTTTACTTTTAACTTAAATAGGCTCCTGTGGCTAGGAGTTACTACACTGGGTAGCACACGTCTATAAAGGGACATTAAATTACGCTGGATCACTGGAATGTCTAAATAGGAGATACAGTGCACAGTTGTACAGATGTTCATGCAGACTGCACTTAATTAGGAAAGAGCACTCTTCATCTGTCAACATGATCTAGAACTAGGCAACCCCATACACATTCTGGACAATTAGCCAACTAAAACCAACCCCTTGGCCACAAGTGACCCGAACTCAAACCCCATGATGTCAAACTGTGCTCCATATGGTTTCCAATGGCCAATTTGCTAGAAGGAGATGATGAGGTCTTTCTTTTGAGGCACTTCTAGACAGACTCAAACTACCAACCTTTGGGCTACTCTGTTTCCCCAAAAGTAAGACACCCCCCAAAATAAGACCTACTTACAGTTTTGGCTCTCACTGAAATATAAGGCATCCCCCCGAAAATAAGACCTCCCCCAAAATAAGCCCCCCCAAAGCTACCGTAACTCTGGCACTGGACCGTAGTGGCCGGGCACTCCTGCACAGTTCACTGTTGGCCGCAGCGCAGCCGGAGCAGACAGGAAGTGCAAGGTCTCTTTTAATAAAACAATAACCAATAAATGTGTACCGTATTCTTCTTCATGGAAAAATAAGACATCCCTTGAAAATAAGACCTAGAGCATCTTTGGGAGCAAAATCTAATGTAAGACACTGTCTTATTTTCGGGGAAACAGGATAGTAGCCAAGAGTATTATCTGTTTGCACCACTCAGGGCTGGTCATCTGACTAACATGGACCAAAAGACTAAAATCTAAATTTCATGTCTAATCTAATTCCTTACACAAATCAACACTTCTATCATGTAACTCTACACTGTGTCATTTCTATAACAATTTCACTTATTACTCAGAGTAATACCAGCAAGGGATTAATTTCTTTCCTAGATGTAATAAAACAGGAGTAGACAGACGTATCATGCTGATTAAAACAACAACAAAACCAATTTAAACCCACTCAAACATTCTACATCAGGCTATCTGATTGTGTGTGTGTGTGTGTGTGTGTGTGTGTTAGGATGTTAGTGTCATATCCTGTCCTAGTCCCTAAACTTTCTATTTTTATAATTTTATCCTATGTTCATACAAAGCGGCTTTCAAAATCATTACTATTTAACACTCATGGAAAGTTTCATAATATTTACTCTGTTCATTTTTTAAAGTACCATAACTGCTTCCATCTTTAAAGTTAGTTAAAATAAAATGTAAAATTCAATGCCACATCTAAGGCAAACTAAAGGCGTCATAGTGAAGGTGTTATGAAGGTAAACCATTGGTCCCCTAGGAACTGTGACATTGCATCCTATGCAGGCAGAGACGGGCAGGAGACATTGCAAGAGTTTGGGGAACTCTGCAGACACACTGCTAATGTGCAAAGCTCAGTTCTCCTGCTCATGAATTATGAAACTTGCAGGGACATTGTGTGCCTATGACTGTCTGTGTCAGCTACATCACATAACATGGGGGAACTACATATAAAGCACATAGAACAACGCCAAATCTTGAGTAAGCATTAAGAAATCTCAAGTTATTAAAGCTGATAATAGGTATTTCTACATAAACTCATAGTGGTAGTCAGTAGTTTCATGTCCTCAAGTTGACTTATGGAAAAATGTATACATATCGATCATTATACAAATTAATGGTAGAACCATTTACCTAAGAGAAAACATATCAATAGACAAACATGCCCTAAAGCAGTGGTTTTCAACCTTCCTAATGCTGCGACCCTTTAATACAGTTCCTCATGTTGTGGTGACCCCCAACCATAAAATTATTTTCGCTGCTACTTCATCACTGAAATTTTGCTACTGTTATGAATTGGGCGACCCCAAAAGGGGTTGTGACACACAGGTTGAGAATGCCTGCCCTAAAGTCATGAAGGTATACTGCCTAAGCACAATATTTACTGATCTTCAGACTTCAGCCAAGGACAGCCACAAGGCACAATAGCGTCATTACCTCACTGGTCCTGAGAGCTACACGGTAGTTGAACTGGGACCCTTCTTTCTCTTTAGTGTCATCAACCTTCTCTCTCCGGATGCTTATGGCCACAGGGCCAAGGTTCTCATCGATCCCAAAGTAGTTTTGGTGCTCTGTAACAGAAAAGGTCAACTGAATCAAAGGAAACAGAATGGAGCAAAGAGCATGCACATCACGTTTCTAAAGAAGGGCCATACGGGTCCTCAATGTATGTTTGATGAGCAAACAGACCAGATCAATGTTTTTGGTTTCCATGTTAGATGTGTTTTTACATTTCTCACTATCTGTGACTCTATTCTCTCATTTTATATTTTACTACTTCAGGAACAGCAGAACATTTCTTAAAGTAATAACTTTACTAGCAGAGGAATAGTATTCATGGAAAGCATTTGTTACAAATCAAATGAGGGTCACAGGCATTATTGAAAAACTGATTTTCCTCCGGATCATCACATTCTTGGGTAACTGAAATATCTGAGGGTGACCAAACTAAGTAATCAGACACTCACATCAATTCTGGTGATCAGGGGGAAGCAAAAAGCACCCTTTCATCACCATCTCTCTAAAGCATGTCAATATGTAGCAAAATTCAGCAAATGACAGAAAACATAAAAAGTCACCAAGTTCTTGAGCTGAAATTGCCCTTACTAATACTACAAATTAGATTTCATGTATTTCTGGGTGGTCATCATTTCTAACACAGGAACACTCTTGAGAAGACCCTTCCTATGGGAGAGCCATTGGTCTTTCACTTGTTCAAAACAAAACAAGGCAAAACAAAAAACAGGTGCTGTGGACTCACTGCTGATAACAATCCCATGCATATCAGAGTAAACCTGTTTTCACAGGGTCTTCAATAGCCGATGTTTTGAAGGTAGCTTGCTTCTGTTTGCCCTTATCAGGTCCTGTTTCGCTCATAGGCTCCACTAGTATGTACCTACTACGTTCCCGCCCCTGTTCTGAACAGTGGAGCACACGGTGAACACTGCAGAAGAACACCCACACCCAGGAAGCTGCTGACAGACTGCTGTGGGGAAAAGTCACTTTGGATTGTTGACCAAGATTCTTTGTCAGTGAGCTCTGCTAAATTCAGTCCAAAATGTTTCATCGGGACTTCAAACCCTTTATCCTCTGAAGTGAGCAGACTAACCCCATACTTATAATATATTGCAACACACAAAAAACACAGGGAGCAATTACGCAAACCTTTATTAATGCATCTAAAAAAGGTACATGTCTATTCTTAGCACCTCCATCACACCAATAATTCATGCAAAGCAGGTGGTAAACTCAAACCCCAGGTGCTACTCATTTATTTCCTAATGAACTGCTGCTGGGTCAGTCCTCCAAGGTCTTTGCTTACAAAATCAATTTTTCCAGCCTGTGTGCACGACTTCACACTTATCGTATTTGAATGTCACCTTCTTGATTTGGGCCAACCTTTTTCTGGATTCTTAAATTTTCATGTTAAAGAAACAAATATAATGAACATTTATAACTTTGGGGGGAGGTGGAGGGACCACAGGTATTGCAATTGTCTTTGTTATGCTAATATTTAAGCTATACACAAAAAATTTAAAGAAATAAGAAATGTTATTCAGGAAGCAGAAAATAAGAGGCGCTCAATGAACTAGAGTGTATCTGCACTACTTTAAGCAAACATTACTCAAAGGCACAAGTGAATATTGGCCAGAATTTGAAAAGACAAATAATGCTTCACTGCTTCCACCGAACCAGATGAACTGTCATTTCTCTTGAGAAAAGGTAACGGCTAGACAAGCAGGTGGATATTTTAAGAGTGGAAAGTGAACTGCTGACTTAGTATCATTCTGGAACTACACAAAGGAAACAAGCCCCCCTTTTTACAATGATAACGCATTCCTTGGGTATACACTGTACTGATAATAACCAAGAGGACTGTTACACATATGAATACTCCCAGTGAATAAAACATGTATTTAAAAAACATTGGACTTGGGGAAATTAAATCCAAAGCTGACTTTAATCAACACAATTAAGAACTTGAAGTTAAAATTCTAACAAGAGAGCTTCAAAGTTAATTATCTACTTGAAGAAATTATCATTTTATTAATTCCTGAAATTGGCATTAGTATCTGCCAGCATTATGCTATATTCTTTAAATTAGTCATTCAACCTCATCATATGAATCAAAAGAGCTTCAAATTATTTTAAGGAGACAGAGAATAAACAAAAAGTAAAATTCTTTTAATGATCAAGTTGAGAATCGTAGGCTAAGCCAACCAAATCACTAATTCTAGCACCTGACAGCTCATCATGGGCACTGTCTTCAAACCTACAAGGGGCTTCAGCACATTACAAGATCTGCAAGGTAACAACTACAAAACAGATCAAGAGGGAAAAAAGAGTTAACAGAGGCAGAGAGGAACTGGAACGCTCAATTTATTTCTGTTGAGAACACAAAATGATACATTGTCATGGATAAGCCAAAAAGCATTGCTACAAGATTTTGAAAATAACACAACAAAATAAAAACCAAACTACCTTCCATTGAGTAAATTCTGAATCACAAAAACCTTAATTTAAAAATATCAAAATGTAAAGTTATCCTCTCTTAACACAACCTCTCTATTTCTGAAGGCAGTGTTCCATCTCTTTTAAACTTCTCTGAAGAATTTTGCTCTCAAAACAGGGACTCAG
>NW_022111324.1:89928249-89936059 GCF_000313985.2 Echinops telfairi
TTGCTCAAAGAACAAGCAGGTGTATCTCTGCGATGGGAAGCATCTCTAGGCACAACTGTCTCGGCCTTTTATTCATCAAGGCAGTTTCATTTTTTAACTTCATAATAAGCCCCATGATCGCCCTGTTTCCTTCAAGAAATGGTATGAAGACCACCCCTGGCAATCCCGTAGATCTGTCTCCATAACCTTCTGAACTCGCCGCTCTGCCGGAGTGTAGCTGGACCAGCAGATATTCGCAGAAGTCACTGTTTGGATTGGATCTTTTGTTTGTTTGTTTGTTTGTTTTGAAGGCACCCTGAAGACACTAAACCAAGAATAAACAGGAGAAGTCACTGCTGTTGAGGCAATTTCAACTCACAGTGACCCCATGTAGAATTCCTAGACTGTACATCTTTAGAGAAGCAGACAAACTCACCTTTCTCCATGGGGCACCTGGTGGTTTTAAATCCACTGCTTACCCAAGGGCTTCTAATGAGCTTAAAGCTTAAAGCGCATGTATGACTGAAAGAATTGGCTTCACCCATCCACTGATAATAGGACATGTTTTGTTTGGAATAAAACTGTGTATGCATGAACTAGAATCCTAGTAGCAGTACTTTTTAGGTTTACATTAGTCTATAGTACATGATCCAGCAGTTTCATGTCTACATAGTCCCCAAGTGAACTGAAAACCCATGTTCAAATATATATATATATATATATACTCATCAAAAACTAGAAACAACCCCATAATTTTTTCAACTGTGGATTAGCAAACAAACTGTGTACATCCTGTCAACAAAATCCTAATCAACAAGAAAAAGAGAACTACTTAAACCTTCAACCCAAACGAACTGAACCCATGAGAACTGTGCAGATTCTGACTCAGTGGTCTACAAGCAGGGCAGCCCTGGCCGAGGGGGTTTCTAGAACCGTAAGATCTACAGAAGAAGACTGCAGCATCTTTCCCCCTCAAGGTACCTGGCCAGTTCCAACTGCCCACTTCCCAGGTAGCAGTTGAGCTCTTTGAGCACTGTGCCACAGAGCACCTTCCCTGACACATGTAAGGACATGGATTCAGCTCAGATCCATAAGGCTCTGGAAGAAGCCAGACTCAAAAGGTTTTCTACTATATGTTTTATTTAACATTCTGGGAAAGGCAAAACTATAGGAATAGAAAAGAGATCGGTGGTTGCCAGGGACTAGAGGTAGGGAAATGGATTCTCTGAAAGATGATGGGACTGTTCTCTTTCCTGAGTAGAGTGGTTGTTATAGTAACTATCTACATTTGTGAAAACTTTCAGAATTGTAAAATTTTAAAGGGTAAATTTCACTGTATAGATTTTCATTGAAAAATTTGGGGAAAAATAATAATGGGAGCAAGGGCTATTGGATGGGTCCTTTCAGCACAGATAAAAGTCAGGACCATTTCACCACCCTGCCAAAATCTTACACCCCATCAATGAGGGCAAGGCATACTCCTTGAGCAATCCCTTTTATCTCTATTTTCACACTCACTATTTAACCCTTACTCACGACAAACTTCCTCCACACCAAGATATCGTGTAGGGAAATCCAAAGACAACATGACAGTCCTGTCTCACAGAACGCATTGGCTCTTACACTGAGAAGCTCTATTTCTTGCCGGCTGAAATTTGCTATACCGTTGTGTGTTTTTGTGTGTATGTGTGTGTTAACTATCTTGTATTACATTACAGAAACACTTCGATTCCTAGTTGGAGGAGATTTTCCTTTGTTAAACATGGATTCAAATCCAAACCAAACACATCATCTAGTCAGTGCCGAGTCATGTTGACCCTACAGGATAGAGTAAAACTGGCCTTGAGAGTTTCATTGACTGTGAATCTTTAGGAGAATAGTAAGCCTTATTAGTCTCTCTCTGAGCAGTTGGTGATTTTGAACTCCTGACCTTGTGGATAGCAGCCTACCCAGCACATAAACACTATGCTAAACATTAATTAGTGTTGAATTATTGGCAATTGAGATGATATGATTTTTCACCATATTCTGTTAATATGGTGTGATGTTATTAGTTTTTAACTTTAAAATAAGCATGCACTACTGGAATACAAATATATACATGTGCACATGTACATACCTCTATACTTTTTGATATTCATTTAGAATTTTTCTGTTTATAAAAGATGTTAGTATACAAGAAAATGAACTCAGAATTAATGAAGCGTGTTCCTTCACTTTCTAGTCTCTAGAAAAGTCTGTATATTTGTTTTGCTTTTATCCTTAAATGTTTTCAAGAAATGATAGGTGAGTCTTCTAGATCTGAAAAAGCCACTGAATCCCAACAGGAAGTATTTCAACAATGGATTCAATATCTTTATTACTATAACGCTACTCAGATTTTCCCTTTCTCTGATTGTCAATATCTGTCCACTTCTTCAAAGTTATTACAGCATCACCTTTTCAGGGACTGCAGGATGCACACTGGTTATCCTTTTCTTCATTTCTTCCCGAAATGGGCAATTTGTATCATCTTTCATTTTTTATCAATCTGTCTATGATCTTATCATATCTTACAAAAATTTGTAAGAGCAAACTTTTGGTTTTGCTGCTCCTTTCTCTAATTTCTGCTTTGTTTCATATTGGACCTTAGCTTCACATTGTCCTTTGTTCTATTTTAAATTTGTTATTAATTTTATCCAATTAATTTTATTATCTTTTATTATTATTTTATTTTATTCTTGTTTTAATTTCTTATTAATTTATTGTTTTTATTGTTATTTTATATTTTAATAACATTTATAATTTTCATAAATTAAAATACATTGTAAATTTATTATTAATTAATCCAATTAATTTTAATTGGATACTTCAAACAATCGACTTCTATCTTTCTATTTAACATATGTATTGAGCTGCGTCCCACAGATTTTGATAATGCTGAATAATTTTTATATTGTTCAGTTAAAAATATATTTCCACTGTGATTTGTTCTTTGATTCAAACACATTTTTCCAGCTAACCCCTTATTATTTACTTCTAGCTTAATTTCATATTGGTCAGAAAATACTCTGTGTATGATTACATTTCTGTGCAATTTCTTGAAACCTGATCTACTGTGATAAATGTTTTGTGTGCACATCAAAAGTATGCCTATTCTATAATTGTTGGATTCAATGTATTAAATTAAGTCAGTAAGTCAGAGTTTCAAAACCTCCACCTATATGTGGGAGAAGCCTGCAAACAACAGGTGAGAATGGGTCTACATTTTTAGATCGCCTGTTGCTTGCAGTCTTCTCCCACATATAGGTGGAGGTTTCGAACCTCTGACTTATTGTTGCATGACTAGGATTCTTTCTGGTACAAACTATTCAGTAGAATAATACATGCTCTCTTGTATTCTCTCATGGGAGAAAGATGAGTCTTTTTACTCTAATAAAAAGTTAAAGTCTTGGAAACCCCCAAGGGCAATTCTACCCTGGCTTACAAGGTTTTTTTATGAGTTTCAATTGATTCAGAGCCAGTAAGTTGAGTTTAGTAACTTTCGTAGTATCAACATTTTTATCATAGGTTGGAGGTTCAAGTCAACCAGCTGCTCCATGAGAGGAAGATGAGGCAGTCTGTTTCCACAAAGATCCCATCCTTGGAAACCAAGTGCTCCCCACTGTGTCACCAGGTTGCTTTGATCATCACGCAGGAGAGGTTAAATTCCATTCGTGGCAATAAAATGTCCTATGGAACATAATGTCATATGAAATACTGACTGAATAATTTCTGCTAGAAAGTAAACTTCTTTTTCTTAACGTTCAGGTATCCAGTAAGTGTGCATCACCAAAGATGACATATATAAAGTTCCCCTGTTTCCTTATCCAGACCCGTGCCTATTTCTCTTTGTTTCAAACAGAATCCAAGTGGACAGATGACATTCCTGCTGCTTCCAAACCTCAAGATTTTGTGACTTACTGACTTTATGCCGCACTAGCTGTTTTCTAAGGAAGTGGTCCAAAAATATGGGATGCTACCTTATTATTTTTTTCCTAAAGGCATCAAATTCTTATGGTTAATATAGCAAGTGGTTTAGCTTTTACAAAGGGCATTACAACATTACATGAAAATGAGAACACTGGTTGTGTCAACTTCCAACATTTTTAGGAGAATAATGGTTAAGTGAATCCCTATGAAAAAAATTGACCTGTTAATCTACAAGAACCCATCCCACCAGAACAAGAAGTAGAGCTTGAACTCACTCAACTAGATTTTTCCATACTCCAAAGCAGACAATTTCAGTAAAAGTGCTTCAAGGCTAAGTCAAATGGAATCTTTCTTTGGCAAAGTGAAAATACTGTTGAGGAGTTGAATGAACATCCATATATCATTTAAATGCATCAGGACAAGATTTTAAAACATCATTAATAAGACTGCAGTGTAGAAAATGAGATCCACTTATGCTGTGCTCCAGTTTGGCTGTTCAGTAAAGAAAAAACAAAACAAAACCGGAAACAGAAACGAACTCTGATTCGGAAAGGGAAAAGAAAAATAAGGGCCATATAGGGCTCTGGCGCCAACTAGTTTCTGTTGTTGTTGTTGTTGTTAGGTGCCGTGTTTGGACTCAGAGCAAGCTATGTAGAACAACAACACTGCGCCGTCCTGCGGTCTCCTCACAATCATTATGTTCAAGACCATGGCTGAAGCCATTGTTTCAATCCTTCTCCTCCTCCTCGATGGTCTATTTTTTTTGAGACTGATTTTAGGTATTGCAATATCTCGGATTGAAGATTTACTTGGTTCATCACTAGCAGAGTTAACAGATAAGGATTGCAAATCTGATCATACCTCTTGCAGTTAGGTGACTTATCAAAGGTGTCAGCACAAGCAGGTCACAGCACCATTTGTAAGTCTACTACGGATACAAACAACTTTTGATCTATGCTCATATTCCTTCACTGATATGCAGTGCAGAAGCTTTATGACTATGATAAAATTATAAAAAGGTTTCTCTTTCATAACCTTAAGAAACCCCAAATAGCCTGCTAATGTTCATTATTTCAAATATTGAATTTGCTTTGATGAATTAAAAAAAAATAAATGTAATTTGCTTTGCAAAGGATCCTTTGGGCAAAATTTTATACAGCAATAATATTGAACATACTTTACAAAATTAGCTCATTTCTTCCTCTCTAACTCAAAAGACCACCCCTTTTCTATCAGTTTGTTGTCCTGGGGTGGCGGGTGTCCTCCTGTGATACTAGAAGCTTGTCACTGGCATGACAAATGCCAGCTGGCTCATCTAAAGTGAACAGGGGTCTGCGGAGCTTCCAGACTAAGAACTGACTATTAAGAAGGACCACACTGTCCACTTCAGAAAAAGGAGCCACTGAAAATTGTAGGCACACTTTGGAAACACTGTCAGAAATGGAATCAGAATACTGTCCGAAACAATGCCAGAGGATAGGACTTACTTCAGATCGGAGGGCATTAAGAAGTGACCGAGGAGGAGCTGGTTTCTCGGAGTGGTGTCCACCACGGTGACATGAGTGATAGCGGGCAAAGCTTGGAGGAGTGGGGCCTTTGGAATATTCATTTGTCGATGGGCACTTTCCATGGTAGGGAGAAACAGCTGCAAAACTCTCATAATGATCAGAACTTGGAATGTGCAAAGTATGACTCTAGGAAAATTGGAAGTCGTAAAAAACGAGATGGAAGGCATAAAGAGCAATAGCCTAGATCTTAGTGACCTGAAGTGGACTTGAATTGGCCATTTTGAATCAGAAGTGATTTCCTATGCCAGGAATAACCCAATCAAGAGGAATGGTGTGGAATTCATTGTCAAAACAGACATTGGAAAATCAATTATATAGCAGTGGAAGTGATGCCCAGGAGGATGACTGATAACGTTCTCTTACATAAAATGGCAATGATGGGTAAACCAGAGCCATATATGAACTACATATGCATGAATAGATTTGGGGCTTGTACTTAATGCTAGCCTCAATCTAAGAACAATTCGTTCTTAAGACATGGGCTTGCTTGAAACTTGCCCTCTTGAAGGGATCACTAAATATGTGGATGCTATATACAGTGTGGGGAAGAAACAAGATGGAGCCTGGCTGTGAGTAATAATAGTGTCAAGGGTCTTGGAGGTTTATCCTCAACCAGGACGCCATCTAAATGAGGCAGCAACTAAGTCCACGTGGAAGAAGCACAACAGCAGCCTGTGCGATCCAAGAACTGCAAATAATATAAACCAAATCCAAAGGAGGGAAGGGCATTTGACTTTCAATTGTAAACACCTGATTGGCAGAAGGTTCTGATGGCAGTGGAAGCCTAAAATCCATTTGCAGGGTCCACACTTGGATTAACCCTCTGGTGAATCCCCTCCAGTCATAGTTGAGGGATGTGAATAGCCCTGGTATCAAACACAGAGCATTACAAAGTAGATTGTGGCAGATGTAGTTAGAAAAAAAGGAATATCTTATAATCTGATCTCCTTTTTGACCGATTTTAAAGTTGTTTCCATTGATTTTTAAAAAAGTGAAGGGAAATACATATAGATGAAGCCCTTTGTGAATTTCCTCTGACCATGGACAAGGGATGTGATAGCCATGGGATAGATGAATGGGAAAGTGATTGCTTCAGATGCAGTTAGTTACAATTTAGCAACCTACCATTTGATCTCCTTTCTGATTCATTTAAATGTTTTCTAATTTTCAACATTTTCTTCTTTATTTTCAATTGGGGTTTTTATCTGATTTACTTTGTTATTGTTGTTAATTTGGGGTTTTATTCTACATTTTTCTGTTTAAGAAATCCAGGATAGGTAAATTTAGAGACAGTAACTAGATTAATGGTTCTAGAAGGCAAGTCTGGGAAGGTAGGAAGAAATAGGGATCTAACAATAATGAATACGAGAATGAATAAAAGGCTATAAAACTGATTGTAGTGATGATTTTATAACTCTTCTTGATGTGATTGAACTACTGAATCATGTGATATGTGAACATACGTCAATAAAATTGTTATAAAAAATCAATCATGAAGTACAATGCTATCTGTGATAGGATTATAGATAGCCACCTGCTAGGAAACCCAATCTATACAACTATTATTCCAATTTATGCACAACCACAAAAGCTAGTGATAGAGAAATTGAAGAATTTTAACAATGACATCAGTCTGACATGGATCAAACATGCAATCAAGATGCATTGATAATTATTGGTGATTGGAATGCAGAATTTGGAAACAAAGAGCAAGGAACAGTAGTTATAAAACATTCCCTTGGTGAAAGAAATGAAGCTGAGATTGCATGATAACATTTTGCAAAACCATTGACACTTTCATAGCAAATATCCTTCCCCAACAACAGTACAGGTGACTACACGCATTCCAGATGGGATACACAGAAATAAAATTTTCTACATCTGTGAGAAGAGATACTGGTAAAGCTCATGTAAACAGCTAAAATCAAACCAGAGGTTGACTGTAGAACAGACCATCAATTGCTCAGATACAAATTTAGGTGATAGCTGAAAGAAATCAAAACAAATCTACAAGAGCTCAAATATGACACTGAGATTATTCCACCTGAATTTTGAGACCATCCCAACAGCAGAGTTGATGCACTGAGCACTAGTGACAGAAGACCTGATGGGCCGTGGGAGGCGTGAAGGCCATCATTCATGAAGAAAGCAAAGGGTCATTAAAAAGACAGAAAAGAAGATTAAAATAGATGTCAGAACACACTCTGAAACTTGCTCTGAATAGAAAATTTCAAAGGACAGCTTGAGAAGACAAAGGCAAATATTATCAGGGGTACCCACGCCCCAAATAAAAGGGAAAAAAAACAACAGAA
>NW_022111324.1:89937450-89942917 GCF_000313985.2 Echinops telfairi
GTTATGGTACTACCTTGATAGGGAGCTGCCAGAGGTTCAAACCAAATTCAGAGCAGGACATGGTACAAGGGATATCTCTGTTGATGTCAGATAGATCTTGGCTTACATCAGAGAATAACAGAAAGCAGTTTACTTGTGTTTTATTGACAATGCCAAGGCATTCTATTGTGTGGATCATAATAAACCAAAGATGGCCTTGAGAAGAATGAGAATTCCAGAAAACTTCACTGTGCTCATGCTGAATTGATCCAGATATATGGATCAAGAGGCATCTGTGTGAACAGAACAAGGGAATACTGCAGGGTAAAAATCAGGAGAGGTGTGGCAAGGTTGTATCCCCTCACCATTCTTATTCAATTTGTATGCTGAGCAAATCATCAGAGAAGTTAAAGGAATGTAGCATCAGGATTGGAGGAAAGATTATAAACAACCTCTGTGTCAGGCCACATTGACCAGAGAAACAAATCCAGTGATACTCAGACCGTAAGTCCGATACCAGTCCCTCTTCAGACTCATGCAGCCACATGCAATGATGCAGAATGCCAGAAGGTCACACGCTGGTGGTTGCAAAATCGTGTGGATTCAATGGTGGTGGTAACATCCCAGGGCTCTGGCAACATTCAGGATTAGCCAGGAGGAACGTGAAGGCAGAGAGAAGTGGAGATTCCAGAGCTCTCCTTATGAGAAGGCCATGCCCACAAGGAATCACCATTAGGCTGTGACTTGATTGACAGGCTAAACTCCACCCCTACACTTTTATATATCTTCATGTTGACATGAAATTATGTAACTACCAAACCTCCGATGCACAGAGGACACAACATTGCTTGCTGAAAGTAAGAACTTAAATCACATGCTGATGAATATCAAGGATTACATTCCTCGGTATGGATTACAACTCAATGTCAAGAAGATCAAAATTCCCACAACTAGATAAATAGATAACATCATGATAAGTGGAGAAATGTTTGAAGTGGTTAAAGATTTTGTCTTGTTTGGATGCACAATAAATGCATATGGAAATAGGAGTCAAGAGATCAAAGGACAAATTGCATTAGGCAAATCTTCTTTAGAGTAGTGAAAACCAAGGATGTTACTTTGAGGATTGAGGTGAGCCTGACCCAAGTTATGGGTCATTTGCCTTCTCATATGCATGTGGAAGCTGGATATTGAATAAGGAAGATCAAAGAATAATGGATGCATTTGAATTGTGGTGCTGGAGGAGAATATTGAAAGTACCATGGATGGCTAAAAGGGTAACCAATCTATCTTAAATTAAGTACAACCACAATGCTCCTTACTGGCAAGATGACAAGATTCTCTCTTACATACTTTGGACATATTGTCAGGAGATACCAGGCCATAGAGAACATCATGTTAGTGAAGTAGAGGGACAGCAAACAGAAGAAGGCCTTCATGGAGATGGATAGACATGGCTACAACAATGGGATCAAGCACGGGAACAATTGTGAGGATGCTTCAGTGTTTCGTACTGTTGGGTACAAAGTCGCTTTAGGTCCAAACCAACTCAATCGCTCTTAACAACAACTCTAAAGAAGTATAACAGTATTACTGTTACCTCTATTTTACATATAATAAAACTGAAACAAAGAGGTTGCAAGGTTGTAAGCTCATGTAATGTGGGTCTAAAAGTCCCCTGATGTAAAACAAACTTGAGGGTGAATAAATTCACGTAGACATTTAAATTATAAAATAAAATAAGACATGATGAGATTAGGATAACTTAAGCACTCCTCCCTGAACATAAAGACTGTCATGAAAGATGCACTTCAAAGGAAACTAAAGGAAGCAGTAAAAGACTGTCTGAAGCAGTGTGGTCGACCATCATACATTTCCTTTAATGATTCTTAATTCTTAATATTATTTGCTGAAAGAATGGAATAAAAGACGAAAACAGTAGGAAGGAAAGTTGCCTAAGAACTCATTATAGAAAAGCTTAAGTGGGGATCATTAGTAATAAAAACTGTTATGTAGTTCTTGTTTTTTTAAGTAGGAAAAACAGTGAATACATTTTGGATCTAAACAAATACAAGGCAGATATTACTAAGAAAGGTTTTCTAAACCATTTTGTTCCAAAAACCTTTGCCTCCAACTTACTTTAAAAATTTATTTTATTTTATTTGGGGCTCTTACAGCTCTTACCACAATCCATACATATATTCATTGTGTCAAGCACATCTGTGCATATGTTGCCATCATCCTTTCAAAACATCTTCTTTCTATTTGAGCCCTTGGTATCAGCTCATTTTCCCCCTCCCCGCCCCCTCCCTCATGAACCCTTGATAATTTATCTTTTTTTTTTTTCATGTCTAATACCAACAGCTCTTCTAAGGTGACCAGTACTCATGGCAAAAACATGCACAATGGAACGAAACATAACCCAGTCCCAAGTCATTACTATGTGATCCATAGGGTTTTACTTGGATGGTTTTGGAAGTAGACTCTCAGGCCTTCCTTCCAAGCCCATGTTCTGGGCAGTCCATTGAAATCTGTACAGAATAATAGCAACCTGCAAGCCTTCCCTGATGGGCAGGTGGTGGCTATGCATGAGGTGCAGGTATCCTCTATGGAAGATGAGGATTTTACCAATAACCAATGTCTCCCAAATTATTGTAAAAATAGGAAAGTGCTAGCAAGTTTTCCTAGTTAACAATCAATCACACCAGTCTCACTCTACATATATATTAGGCTGTTAATTCTTCCTCCTAGAGAAAATAATAGTTCATTAGTTCCAGTTCCTAATTAACAGGTTGAAAAGACATATTGATCCTTTGGACCTAAAAATTTCTCCCGGTTTGACAATCCTTGTCAAGTTTCCAAAATGCTGCAATGCTAGAACATAACTACCCATTACAGCGTGCATTCAAGACAGAAAGCCCAAGCGTGTTGTTGCCAGCCACAAGGACCTGATGCAATGATAACAGGGAATGCTGCATCTCATTTGCAGCTGGGCCACTCCTTCTTTCCAAGCTCAATGGGAGCTCTGTTCTTGGAGGGAATATTGTCCCAGAGAGGTTAAGACCCTCTCTATTGAAGAAGGAATTCTTGTCTTAGAATAGCACTATTGTTAAATGGTAGTCATTCACCCACATGCATTTAGTAGAGTCCAAGTCCTATTACTTTTCTTCGATGACTGTATAAAACGAGGAGTGTGGGGGAAGGGAACAAAGAATGAAATTCAAAGGCAATGCACTCTGCATCACTCTGTACATAGGTTCACTTGATATGTAAGGGTATACTCCCGCTACAGCTGTCACATTAGTGAAATGTAAGGGAATGTGTTTAGAATAGGTGGCAGACTTTACCAGGCACCTGTCTCCAGGGCCCTCTCTGCCATATGGTTCTTTCTACTTATTTCTCTCAACATCTTTTAACCATTAAAATGAAGAATTACCACTTAAATACTGTACCAGTGATGTGGACAAGAGTTTCACTTTAGAATGAAAGGTCTTACAAATGCATTTATGAAACCCTTAGATGGTTCATACTATGACAGGCAATGATCTAAACCCATTATAAAAACAAAAACCCATGCTGTTGAGTCAATTCCAACTCATAGTAATAATATGGGACAGAGCAGAACTGCTGTATAATTCTATAAATCTTTGTAAAACAATAAATCATTAAAGAAGCAGATTGTCTTATCTACCTCCCATGGAGAAGCAGATGGATTCAAACCACCAACCTTTCAATTAAAATCCTACTATTTAACCTACTGTGCCACCAGAGCTTGGCAAACCTGTCTTTATTAACAAAAAAAACCCTTACTGTCCTCTAGTTGATTCTGATTCATAGCAACAGTATAAGGCAGGGCAGAATTGCTCCTGTTGGCTTCCAAGACTGTAACTCTATGGGATTAGAAAGCCTCTGTGGAACCTGGTACCTGTGTGAGGCAAAAACTTGTCAGAGAAGGAAAACTCAAATATGTTCTACTATTCAAGCCCATTGCCCAGTTCTGTCCAGTGGATGCAAATTCATAGCTAGATCAACTGAGACAGACAGAGAAACAGTGAGCTGTACCCTGTGAAAGGTGGAAAACCGGTGAGATCGGGGAAAAACAAAGTCTCGCTCTCGCAGATTTCTCTGTATAACTATATTCATTTGTGAAATTAATGAATTTAGGCTCAGGGAGGTCTGAGGACTTCCCCAAAGTCAAGTTGGGGTGTGGATCTAGCAGTCTGAGTGCAGTCTGTGTTCTCAACCATCAATGATGCTTCCTCTCCTGCCTTTTATGACCCTCTATTCACCAAGGATTGACCTCCAACTATAACTAACAGGATGGACACTTCAGCCTACTAGTAACAAGATAATTCCCTGGCAACAAAAAAAGCCAATTTTGTTTGAAAAAGAGAGAGGTGAGAGGGCTACTGCACAAATTCTACAAGAATCTTTCCTTTTTATTCACTTAGCAGAGTCATACATAATGCATTATTCTTCCGTTAAAATACTAATGAATTTCAAAAAGGTCATTGGAATAAAGGGTGAGTTTATGTAGAAAAGGCAATAGATATAGGCAACTTAAAGATTTAGGCAGGAAGGAGCATTTAGAAAGAATTCCTGGATGTGAGAGTCAAGTATCTTGTAAAATATATTCTTGTTTGAGATTTGAATTTCTCATAATTATTATGGGTTTTTGGAAGGAAGACCACAGAGATAAGGTTTCATTCTCATCCTTTTCATATCAGCCATTCCAACATCTTATCAACATGATTTACTCTTGGTGATTCTGACTTTAATCACGCGTTTGACAAGTTTCTCCACTCTAAAGTTACTTTTCCCCTTTTTCCATATTTTATTTTTGCAAAAGAGTAACTAAGCATAGAGCTCACACTCAATTGGAGGAGCTAAGTGGGTAACGATGACTTCATTTTTTTTACGTTTTGAAGTAAAAATACTTTGGTAGTATGAACATTCACTAAGTGTTTGATAAGAGTTATGTTATAGGTATATGTCAACTACAGGAGAGTAAGAATATATGCTCCTTCATCACTGAGAGTCTATCAAGATGACAGATTTTTATCTCAGACACACAAAGTAAGAGGATAACCCCAAAAGTCCTGCTGCTAGGCTTCCATTTCATACACACATTGGTTTATTCAAAACCAAGGGTGTTTAAACATGTTTCTGTGACCAATGTAGAGCCACAGACAAGCTTTTTAAGTAAAAAACTTGTCTTAATATCTTTAGGGTATGTTAAAAAAAAGTCCAATCAAAACAGTGGCTTACAAGGGGTTTTGCTTGGCAAATTAAATTCAAGGCAGAGAGGTCTGCTCAAATTTTTTTTGAGCTGATTTTGTGACACCCCCCACAAAGGGATGGAGTTGATAAACACTCCAAGGACCCTAGATGATATGATCATAGGAGCTTAAGTCCAAGGACACTAGATGATCATAGGAGCTTAAGTCCAAGGACACTAGATGATCATAGGAGCTTAAGTCCAAGGACA
>NW_022111324.1:89943394-89961117 GCF_000313985.2 Echinops telfairi
TTAAGTCCAAGGACACTAGATAATCATAGGAGCTTAAGTCCAAGGACACTAGATGACCATAAGAACTTAAGTCCAAGGTCACTAGATGATCATAGGAACTTAAGTCCAAGGACACTAGATGATCATAGGAACTTAAGTCCAAGGTCACTAGATGATCATAGGAGCTTAAGTCCAAGGTCACTAGATGATCATAGGAGCTTAAGTTGTACCAAGGAACACTTCATTCCCCCCCCCCATCATGACAATGCACCTGTTCATTCTTCAAGGGTAGGAATGGCTGTCCTATGGAAATTTTGTTGGGAAATCTTATCTTGTACCTTTAGACTTCCAAAGAAAATTAAGAAGAATCATTATTTGAGACCCTCAAGGATGCCAATGCTGGCATTTTGAAATGGTTTCAATGGAAGAGTGAAGAATTATTTGGTAAGGGTTTTATATATATATATGGAAAAACCACCTTCAAACGTGTATAGTGGTAGATGGAGGGCATATTAAGAAATAACAGCCTCACATTTTTATTTAATAAAATTTCTATTATTTTTATATATTTTTTCTCTTTGTTTTTCGTGACCATTCTGGTCATTTTCTTTCTTTTTTAAATCATTTTATTAGGGGCTCATACAACTCTTATCACAATCCATACACACATCAACTGTGTAAAGCACATTTGTATTTTTATAGTGACACTTTTTGACTTAGCCTCCTAGTCATTAACTCATTTGCTTAGAACATGGTTGGCAAATACCTGGCATCCCCAGTGTGCTATGGTGGATAATGGAAATTAATAATAGTGATTACAATGCTCATGTAGCTTTATATATAAGGAGACAGAAGAGTAAGTTTCAAAACCAAGTTGCCTAGCAAAAGCAAGGGTCAGTGCCATTTACTTAAATATAAGTTGTATCAGATAAGCATACATAGAAAAGGGTGAAATGATCTTTTAAATATTTTTATCTAAACAAGTTTAACTTGTTTAATTGGGATATAATTCACATATAATACAATTAAAATGTTTTAAGTATAGTCACAAGAATTGTGCAATCTTCCCTACAATTAATTTCAGAGCATTTTCTTCATTCTTGTATCCCTTATTAGCTCCTCATTCTCCTGAACCTACCTTGCCAAAACCCAAAGAAACTATTAATCTAGGTACTATCTCTATAGATTTACCTATCCTGGATTTCATGTAAAGAAAATCATGTACAAAAGCTCCAACAAAGACAATAAAAGTAATGACAGAAAAATCTCAATAAAAGAGAAAATAGATAATAGAATCTAGAAAAATATAAAACTGGGTGCAAAGGAAAAATAAGTGATGCTATGAAAAATATGAACCTAACTATAGCCACTTTACAACGCACTATCTCTGAAGGGAAGACTATTCACATCCCTGATCAATGATCCCAGGGAACTCAAGGGAAGTTTAAACCTTGTGGAAACTCTGGCCAAAGACCGAGGCTTTCACTAAGACTGATCGCCTTCTGTAAACTAGGTGCGTTGAATTTAAGTTCTAATGCAATTCCCTCATCTGAGCTTGGATTTTATTTACAGTCCATAAATTGTAAATCCATGGGCTGGTGTTATTCTTCCATGTGGACTTGGCTGACACCTCACTTACATGACTGCCTGCTTTAAGACAAGCCATTAAGACTCCAGGCATTATTCTTTCTGATAGCTGAACATTGAAAAATGAAATAATTAATAGTAATTATATCTGGTGAATGTGGGGTGATTATATTGTGTTTCCCCTTTTGTTCTTGATTTCTTTCCTATTATCATCATATATTATTTATACACTTCTTAAAAATTCTAAAACAAATATTTCTGCATTCAATCTTTCTCAGTTTCCCCCTCCATGCTAAGTGAAGCACATGTGGTGTCTGAAGGATGATATAGTAAAACAATAAATGCTACGATGGCTTGGAAAATGGTGTAGTTAGTTTCAAGCCACTCAGTGAGTAGTTACCAAGGAGGCTCAATTTTTCTCTTCACTTTGGTTTTACCTCCATCCAAAACATATTTACTTAGCCTCCCTGCACTGTCCTGCCTGTGTGACATGCGCTGTAGAACCCCCAAAGAAGACCCTATGTATTGCTTCGCTCCCCCTCATTGCAGGCTCTGCATATATAGGACTTAGGCTGCATCTTCAAGGGCTACGTGGGATTCGAAGAAGGCAGAGCCTACTGCTGTGGTACAGTGAAAACCAAAGGGCATCTAAACAAGCATACGGGCGCCACATGGCTGGCTCATCGTGGAAACAGACAATTAGAATGCATACTTAATGTCCTTTCATCACATCTGTCTCACAAATAGAAAAGCCAGAAAGGAGGGAACAGCAATTTTACTATGAGGTTCATCCCAAACGCAATAGCTTTGCAAGAACTTCCAATTTTCACTTCGTGATCACCACCAGCAGATTGGAACATTTGGTGTGCTTGCTACTCTCCCCGGCTGCTTCACTGAAGGCTAGATGGATTTGCCTGGACAAGCAGTATTGCTAAATATTTAACTGTGGCAAGCGGCTCCCCTTCATAAATCCTTTTACAAAGTCATTGCAAAGCCTTTCAGGGTCTATGCGTCATAGTAATACGCCTTGGCATACCAAGCAGGCATTTGGCAATAAGTAGCTAGGAAACCATAAACCAAGTCATTGAAGTTCTTTACTTTAAACATTTCCCTGTGATGGGAGACATTCACTTCTTTTGAAAATTGTGTCACACAGAACTAAAGAACATTGAAAAAAAAAAAAAGGCACTTCAGAAGTTATCAGGAGATCCTTGAGAATGCGTTTCCAAAGAGAAAAATCCTGAAAGAGGAAAGACAAAAAGGAAAAAAAAGAGGAAAAAATGCCAACTATTATAATCATATATTATTTATACACTTCTTAAAAATTCTAAAACAAATATTTCTGCTATTCTGATATGCCAACAAAATCACGTGTGCCAGTCTGCACAATTAAAAAATAGTGTATGTTCCTGCCACTTGTGATGTATCTGCAATAAAAGAGCAGCACAGCTGTGTCTGCGGGCTTAAGTCAAAAGGGTGAGTCTCCGCGCAGTGTGGTGGTCTCCTGCCGCCCCACCCTATTGATCCCCCCAGAAGACGGGCTGCACTCTCTGCTGGTCCCTACAAAGCAACCAGCAGATGCTATTGTAAGCCAATTTCATTTAAAGTCACACCAGGCCGCAGGGGAAGAGCTAAATATAGGAGAAGCCAAGGGCCCAGTCACTGCTGTACTGGAAAAAGAGTCCGTTCGTTTCTCCCTCTCCTGGTTGCCACATCTCTCCGTGCTCCGAGTGCATTAGCTAGCACAACAAAACCTTCCTCAGACTCATGCACACGAAGGACAAAAATGACCTCGAGATGCCGCCCACTCACTCATTTTGCCAATAAATAAACAGAGACTTTGTAGAAGCAAAGGGCTGACCCAAGGCCCGAAGTCTGAATGTGGAATTTAGGCTTTTCCTACCTCCTGAGTCGTTGAGGTTAGCTATTGACTCCTTCCCAGATCGACCGCAAGCCTGGAACCAAAACACATGCGCAACACCCTTGTACAACCAAAGGGCATGTCTCTGCGCGTGCACCAAAATTCATGTAGATCGTCCACCCTTAAATTCTTCTTTTATTAGTTTTTTTTTTTCAAATTCCTTTTGTGGGGCACTTATTTAACTTTCATTTCACACATAGATGACAAGTTTGATGATGTCATTTCAAAAGTCCTAGAGAATCATAAGTAGCATATTTAAGAAAGTAAAGGAGACATAACATAGGATTATTGAAAAAGTAAAGGAAACCTAACAGGATTAGCAAGACGGGCAGTTCAGGAAGAACGCCACAAAAAGCAGTTAAAGGCAAGTAAGAGGATGGAAGCACCTAAAATCTCTATTTGAACAGACCCTGAGGGCGCTAAATAAGCCAAATGGTGAGGACTCTAGACCTACAGCACGTCAACGTTCTCCTCCACATAGGGTAAGAAGGCAAAAAAGGGTAGTCACACACTTAAGGAATGCAATAAACTTAGTGTTAATGAGATGTAGGCACTATTTGCAAAAATATGCGTGCATATTTCTTAAGTTCTAATATTTTAAAGAGTGAATCACAAACTATTTACAAATTTCACAAGTCAGAATGACTCATTGCTTTAAAACTTTAAAGCACAGTATTTTGACACTTCATTTTATTGCAAGCTTTGGCTGCCATGGCATCATCAACCAAAAACATTCTTATTTAGAAAGTCTATTTCCCCATGTTCCCCATGTTTTCCAGAAGTAATTATGTTCCACTTAGAGCCTACCCATTAGCAGTACTTTGTGTTGTCAGTGGGTGAACAATCGAGTGGTCATTATTTTCACAGCACAGACAAAAAGGAATGCCGAAGGTCTTTTGAGTTTACTGAATGAGATGACAGTAGGACTAAAGAAATTATGCCAACCAGAAACACCGAGGAAAAGTGAGTTATCGAGCAAGGGAGACAACAGGTGGACCAAGAACTGTTGCTAAATGAACAAATTATTAATTTAACAATAATTTCTCTAGAAAACAAATGTTTACAAGCCATGCGGGCATTAATGAGTCAAATTTTCTCTCCATGGGAACTTTTTTTTTTTAAGTTCCACATTGGTGATAATGTTAAAAGGACCTTAGATAGAATGAATAACCTGTGTCTAAGTTATCTGTTCCTCAGCCCTGCCCTCTGCCACACAACAAGTAGTGTTAAAGATTATATGTAAACATTCCTAAGATAGAAATCAACACTACATATGCTAGTGCAGAGTGAGCAGACCCCACAAGTGTAACTGGGCTGAAGCAGGTAAAGCCAGCCTCCTTAAGTGCTTTGGGAGTCAAAGCATGTACCAGGAAAGCTGGAAATTGAGAAATCTGGCCCTGGAGAGTATGTTGTAACATACAGAGGGGCAAAGAAACTCAACAAGACAGTCAGTGATCTGGGCTTTTATTTGTTCAGCACGAATCACTGACCAATGTGTGACTCTACAAGCAGCATAGTAGATATATCTCCCTAGTAGATAATTCAGCAAGTTTCTTAAATATAAAGGCTAGGAGCGCTGGTGGCATGCAGGTTACACATTTGGCTGCTAAGCACAAAGCTGGCAGTTCAAAACCACTAGCTATTCCTTTAACAGTGATAATTCCCATGAGCTGGCAGATCAAGGGGAAAAAGAAGCATCTCTATGTTGAGGACTGCAAATGAGCAAAGGGAAATTGAGGAAATCTACAGAGGATGAGGAGCCCTGGTGGTGTAGTAGTTATGCACTGGGCTGCTAACTGCAAGGTCAGCAGTTTGAACCTACCAGCCACTCGGCAAAAAAACAACAACCATGTTTTCTGCTCCTGTAACGAGTGGTTTACAGTCTCGGAAACTCCCAGGAATCATTTTATCCTGTCCTACAGGGTCGCTCTGAGTCAGAATCAACTCAACGGTAGTGAGTGCAAGAGGATTAATAATTCCTAGTGGCACTGTGGGTAAGCACTGGCCTGCTAACTATAAGATGGCAGTTGTTCTTTGGGAGAAAGTGGAGGTTATCTATTCCCAGAAAAACTACACAGGGCCACTTTGAGAATCAATGGGACAGGAGTCAGTATGTTTTTGGAAAGAGGTGCTGATCTGGGAGCTTTGAAGCGTCTATGAGAACCAGCTTAAGTGACCAGGAAGGGACGGCCTATTGTAGAGGTGTCGCTAGCGAAGGTGGGTCTGCACAAAGCAAGGTATTTCGATTAGCCCTGACAGTAAAGGAAACGTCAACGCTTTCAAATTATCCCGGCAACACACATATGAGCCTTCTCAGCTCCTTCTTACCTTTTCCATAGAAGAACTTTCGGTAATAGTAGGCCCCAAGGTCAATGTGTTCTATGATGTAGCGCTTCACTTTCTCCCTGTGAATCGGCTGGTTCTCTCTGGGCACCTCCAAAACTGAGACACCTGCATTTGTGCAGTGAGAGCTGAGAGATGATTCAAACGAGCAGCTTTCCCCAGAACTGAAGGATGTTGAGTTGGCTCTGGAAAGAGCAATTCTTCTGTCACCTTCCCCTCCTATCTCATTTCTAAAGTAAGGACAACTCAGGACAAGATCATTACTTTTCCCATCACCCTCATCGGCATCCAGGTTTTCTTTCGAGTTAAGGTCCTCTTTGCTCCCTAAAGGGGACTCACAGGTGCCCGTCTGGCCCACTGGCATCTGAGTCTGGGATGCTGCAGAAGCCCCAGTGGTTATGTTTTTCCTTTTCCCCACATTATCCCTTATTGCCATGGCTTCGTTAATATTAAACAAAATGCTCTGGACATCATAATGTGCAAAACATCTTTGACAATGCCAAGGCTGCACGCCCCTTTCAAGACGACTGTCCTCCAGATCAGATGTGAATCTGAAAGTTTCATGTTCACTTTTCACAGTTCGCAACTTTCGAAAAAGGGATGTTTCCACTGACTCTGACTTTAACCTCCGTTTGAAAGGTTTGTCCCGGTCTCTCCCCAGTAGGGCAGCACTGTCCATGTAGTCTAACCCTGAGACACGCACAAACTCTCCTCTAGAAATCTGTGCTGCTGCATGAAGGCTAGGAGAGATCGCAGGATCACAAGAGAAGAACTCGGGGAACCCAAAAGGGATCATTGCTTTGTGGTCATAATTTTCAACTCGGTATCCTCTGAGCATAGCAAAAAAGTTCTCACCAGTTAAACCCTGTCTGTCAATTGAAGATGTGCTTCCATATTCTCGGTGGAGAGCTGCCCCCGTGTTGGGGTTCACTGCATGTTGGTCTAAGACGTCTTCAGCATCGATGTCACTGATGGTTACATCACTATTGCTTCTCTGTCGTATGGGGTGAAGTCCTCTTTGAGGAGAATGCACAAAGATGTCTCCAATTGTATACTTTGCCTCCACAAATTCTAGATCAAGCTGATCCTCTTGTTGACCGTCACTCTGGTCATTTTGTCCATTGTGCATGATGGAGGTGACACTTTCATAACTGGTTTGGGAATGGCTCTCCCACAGTCCCTTGGAGGATACCTCCTTGGAGCCATCCTTTTTAGGAGGCCATTCAGATACTCTTGCCCTCACACCCATTTTGGGTACGACTGGGGTACCATTCGGTGGACCACCACTGTCACTGGAATTTGAAGCATTTAAAGAAGTAGGAGGTCCCATGTTGCCATTAATGGCTTTAAATTTCCGAGCAAAATAATCATCTGTCTGCATGATTCTGGGAGGATCCTTAAACTTTGAAGAGGGTCTTAGCTTGTGCTTCTCTTCTTGTGACAGTCTTGGATCACTCATGTTCACCGATGCAAGATTCCAAATCTCACTAGGAAGACCAGTGTAATGCTATGCTCATTGTTATTTACAATGTGGTCATAAATGCAGATATACTGAAGACTTTGGTAGTTGTAAGGATCCCTGGTCACACGGTGGTTAAGTAATAGGCTGCTAACCAAAAGTTTAGGAGTTCAAACCCACCAGATATCTCCACAGTAGAAGCATGTGGCAGTCACCTTCCTTAAAGATTACAGCCTTAGAAACCATATGGGGCCGTTCTACTGCAGAGTCCTCTAGGGGTCAATGTAAGTCAGAATCAACTTGATGGTAACAGATTTGCCTTTGGTGTAAAGTTGTATTCTTTAATCTTTTCAATTAGAAGCAAGAAATATCCCAAGAACAGGATTTCTCCAAAAAACAACTTGCTCCTCAGTTATGGCAATGATTTAGTATTCTTCCATTCTTTTCAAAAGCATTCTGTAAGTCATCTGGTCATGAATATTTTCTTCATCTGAATTAAAAAAGAAAATAGTCATTAGCAATTAATATAGTTCAAATTTTACATATTCTACAGTATAGTTTCTTTTCTCCTTTCTTTCTTTTTTGTAAGTCTTTTCTCCTTTTCACTCCCATTTTCCCCCAAATTTTCATGATGTCTCACATCTGTAAGCATTTTTGGGGGTAGTTTTTCTGAAGAACCTTTGCTTTACTTTTCTACCTGCTGGCTAGAAGACAGCACAGAATGAAACATGACCCTCTTTAAGACATGTTCCCAGAACAACATTTTTATCCTCACCCCACATCTGAGGATAGGGTGCTTCCACTATTCTCCCATAGGACCCACTTCTACATCCATCAGAGCACTTTTCATTATACACGAAGTCCTAATTTACCAATTAATCTACTCCACTAGCTCATTCTGAAGTTTTGTAACTCAGAATTAATGACTTTCAGCTGTGTAACAATATTAATGTAGCCTGGATTGCATTAGGTACTAAAGCAGCCTTACTTATCAGAATAGTACACAGCCTTATAATATGCTTGAGTATTTTTAGTAAACTTTCTTTCAAAATAGTTAAACTCGAAAACAGTCAACAGCAAATTACAAGGATCAATACCAAGCATGGGTTTTCAAAATGCTCACCAGCAATCAAACAGGTGTTTAAAGTGGTAAGGGGTCTTTAAGAATGTGATATTTGAAGGAATATAACTTTTTAGTTCATTATGCCACTAGAAATTTGTCAGATGTATACAGTAAAACAGTATGCAAAGGTATACAACACTTCAATTTACCTTTCTATATGTTGGGAGAACTTTGACCCAATAAATTGTTCTCCTTAATTTAAGTACATAAAATTATATTCCCAAGTCATGGCGGTCTGAGTATCTTACCATTTGGCATGAAAATAAAAGACCTATCCTACTTTCTTTGAAAATAATGATAGTAATAAAGGTATTAGAGATCCTTACCAAAGCCTAAGAAAATGTTAACATTCAAAACAACTAAACTCTTTCCCCTGGACTCTGACTGGCTTTGAGAAATTACTCTCAATGCCAGATACTTCTCTTATAATGGCGACTTCCATCCACCCCACCCCATTTTGAAAAGAAGAAAAAATAGCCTAGGTTGATAACAGCTGTCTATCTCCAAGGACACTTTGTAATAGAAAAAAATACAATGGTGTTTTGGATGCTGGTAAAAAAGGGGGGATAGAGTGAATAGTCATGCCAGAACACAGAAATCTACCCTACTGTTCTTAGAGAGAGAAGATCACTTACTGCATGTCACCTATTTCACTTAGAACTATTGTGTTTAAAAGAGTCATGGATGATTCTATAATTCATTTGTATACTATTCAGGCTATTATCAAATCCTTTCCTGGAAACTGAAAAATTGATAACAAAAGTATAAAACAGCCTCTTGATTAAAGACTTAGTCAAATGCTAGGTGAGAGACTATAATGTTACTATGTCATACTGTGGTAGCTTCTGTGTTGCTGTGATCCTGGAAGTTATGTTAATGATATTTCTTAAGACCAACTGGGTCACCCAGAGTGAAGAGGTTTCTGCAGAGCTTTCAGGCTAAGAGCAGACTGTGAAGAAGTATTAGCCTATCCCTCTCTGAGGAGTTAGCCACTGAAAACCTGTATAGCATCAACACAGTGTCAGACACTAAAACCTCAACAATATGATCAGAACATTGTCAGATGTAGTGCCAGATGACGATCCTCTCAGGTCAAAAGGTGCTCAAAATCTGACTGAGGAAGGGCTGACTTCTCAAAGTAAAAGCAACCATAATGACGTGAGTGGAGTAAAGCCTACAGGACCTGGCATTTGCTGATGGGCATGACTCAAACTGAGAAGAAATAGATGCAAGCATCTATTAAGGATTGGAACTTGGAATTTATGAAGTACGAATCTAGGAGAGTTGAAAATCATCAAAAGATAAATGCATAAAAATTAATATACTAGTCATTAGTAAGGGGAAATAGACAGGAATTTGCCAATTGAATCAGAAAACCTTGTGATTTATTATGCCTATATGTCAGAATCAAGAGGAATGGAGTCTCATTCCTCATCCAAATGGACATTTCAATATCTATCTGAAAGTACTGAGACATGTATGTAGCTGCATAAAAAGAAAATCAGTCAATATAATTGACTATTATTCAAATGTATGTACCAACAACTAAAGCTAGATTTTTACCAATGTCTCTAGTCTGATATTATCAAATCAAATCAAACCTTGATTAAGGTGTGCATAATTATTGGATTGTGGAGTATAAAAGTTGGAAACAAAGAGAAAGGGCTAGTATTGAAATATATGGCCTAGTGACATAAATGAAGTTGTTAATCAGATGATATAATTCTGCAAGGCAAACAATTTTTTCATCTCAAATACCTTTTTCAACCACGCAAATGATGACTATATGCATGAGCTTCTCCAGATGGAATACAAGAAATAAAATTAGAGAAAGGGTGGTGAAGCTCATTATCAGCAGCTCAAGCCAGAAACAAAACATCAATTGCTCATATGTAAGTTCAGGCTAAAGCTGAAGAAAATTAAATCAAGTCCATGAGAGCCAAAATATTACCTTACATCTCTCATACCTGAATTTCCAGAACATTTCAAGAACTGATTTGATGCATTGAACATTAATGACAAAAGACATGATGAACTATGGGATGACATCAAGAATATCATATTCAAGGTAAGCAAAAGGTCATTAAAAAGACAAGAAAGAAAGAAAAGATCAGTGTGGGTGACAGAAGAGACTCTGAGTAGCAAAGACAAATGGAAGAAATGAAATTCTGAAGGCAAAGCCCTGAACAGGAAATTTCAAAAGATAGTTTAAGAACAAGCCAAAAACTTATACATTCAACCACTTCCAAAACCAATGCTATGGGAGTGTGGGAGGTGTGTGTGTGTGGGGATGGGGGTGTTGTAGTGGTAGGGTGGAGAGGGAAGGAAAAGAATGTTTGGAAACTGATTGTGGTAACAATTATATATATAAAAAAAAGTAAACTAAACTAAAACCAAACTCACTGCCGTCAAAACCATGCTGTTTCACAGTAACCCCCTGTGGGTTTCCGAGACTGCAGCTGTCTATGGGAGTAGAAAGCCCAGTCTTTCTCCCTCAGAGCTGCTGGTGGTTTTGAACCAACCACCTTGTAGATTGCAGCCCAATCTGTAACCACTACACCAGCAGGGCTCAACCAGGCTAAAATGTAACATCTGATTTGATCTGCCCTTTGAGCCCTAAAAGTTCAATCCATTAAAAGTGGGGTGGGGAGCAAAAGTGACGGGAAAATACATGTGGATTAAGCCTTCAGTGAATTCCCTCTGAACATAGACTGTGGATGTGAATAGACTGGCTATCATAAGGCATGCGTTGTAAAGTGAATATGGTGGATTAAGTTAGGTTAAGATCGAATACTTATCATTTGATCTCCCTTTTGATTTAAAGTTGTTTTAGTTTCTAATATTTTCTGTTTTCTTTTCAACTGGAGTTTTTCTCTATTTTGTTATGGTTGTTAGCTTTTCGACCTTTAGTTTTTTGTTTCTGTGTGTTTTTTGGTATATGAAATTTAAGATGGGTGAATCTGTAGGGAGAGTAACTGGATTAGTCGGTCCTTGGGGGTACAGCATGGGGGGCTAGGGGTATATGAGAAGCTAATAATGAGGGCAAAGAAAGAAGAAACTATTCTAAAAATGATTGTACAACTCTTCTTGTTATGATTGTGCTACTGAATTATATAATATTTGGAGTATGTCCCAATAAAAGTGTTTACATATTAAAAAAATTTTTAAATAAAATATACCATGTGATGTATTGACTTGACATACATATCTAATTCAACAAAAAATGTTCGGGTGCATTTCCTCTGCCACAGGCTAGCTAACACTACACTAAAATACAGAGAAGAGTGGCATATGACATATGTTCTGTTCTTGAAAAATGGGAGCCATTTTTTTAATTGCAGGTGAAACATACCCAGAAACAAGTCTAAATTTGAAGGAGTAAAACAATATGTCAGCCAGTGCACGCAACGCTCATGAAAGAGCAATCAGCGCTGAAATGGTATAATGCAGTGAGTCTGTCTGCTGCATAAAACCTATTGACAGTATTGAAAAGCAAAGAGGTTAGAGGACTATGGTACACCTGACCTAAATGGACCTCGTATCCATGTGAATATTGCAAACTGCAAGAAAGAGTACGGTGCTGGCAAAGAATATTGAAAATACCATGAACTGTCAAAAGAACAAATAAATCTCTGTTGGAGGAAGTACAGCCAGAAAGCTCTTTACAAGCAAGGATGGTGACACTTCCTTTGGGGCACTAGGACATGTTATCGGGAGTGACCAGTTCCTGGAAAAAGACATCATGCTTGGCAAAGAATCGGAACAGCCAAACAGATGTCAGACCTTGGTGAGAGGGATTGACATAGTAGCCGCCACACGGGCTCAAACATAGGAACATGGTCTCACACATCCAAACATTCATTTACCACACCTTAAACTTTTCTTGTTTCATTTCACTTAAAGAGATCTGTGATTTGTAATGGATCTGGGGATCTTGATAGATTTTCTCAGTGAAAAACTCTCTGGGAGGTCATGGCCCAAGTCTATTGTGCTCACCAATTAGGAAGTAACTGTTTATAATATAAAGTATTTGAATAGCAAACTGCCATAGTTACAGGGCATATACAACTCATAAAGGTTTAATTTAATATAACTTTGCTTAAACATGTTTATTATATAAAGTCAGAAAAACAGGGAAAGTTGTTAACACTTTTCAGGACAGTACTTTCCCCAAGACATACTCAAACCCTTATAATAAGAGGAAGTATGTAAAAGGTTGTCTTGGGCATACAATTCAACAGTAGTCCAGTCTGAAGAGAAACCTCCCACTTCCACGGCCATACTGCCAAGTGAGGTATTGACACAGGCATGCACGGAAGTGCAAGAATGTCATGCTTCATTTTCTAATTAATTCAGTGGTTTCAGATATTGTTCTAGAAACCCACTCCGAACATGATAAAGTAATAAAAAATTTAAAAGGCCTAATGTTTAATCTGGCCAGTCTCTGTCACCTTCAGAGCAGGCCATGCAGCTGATTATTTGTAAAACTCCATATTTCTTTAGGTAATATGCTACCTGAGGGTCTGAATGTACACCCTTGAATGATATCATTCCAAAACAGGGTGGCAATGGAAACCATAAAGCTCTGGTCAAAAGGACGCCTTAGCTCCATGTCATTGTGGGTGATGGACTTAAGAACTAATGGGCCTCCCAGATCTTCGTCCTAACCAGCCACGGTGACTGCTCCTGTATTGTATGGTACTTCACCATTCCAAGACGTTGATTTTCAATTAGTTAGCGCGGAGTGAAAAACTGGTTTTAAATTGGCAAATGTGGAGTTCCCACGGAGTCACTGGATAGAATGGATCCTCATTGTATGCCCACAGGGTAGGTCTGGCTTTTACCACTTTGCCCCGCCCTAAATTCCAACTAAGAATATCTTATATTTACTACTCTCCTAACAGTTAAGTGAGCTCACACTTCTATTTTGGTATGATTCAAAATAAAGTACAACAGCAAATAAAATGTGACCTTAACAGCAACATGAGCATTCTCCCTTCCCAGACATTCCCCAAACATAGATTTTGACCATTTGAGGAGGCGAGGAAAATGATCATTAATTAAAATGGATCACTGGGTTGTTTGAAAACACAATTTTCCTTCATTAAGTTTGTTTTAATGTCAAGGGCAATGCCCTACCCACAATTATTCTTACACTTCATCATATAGTTTGGCTTTCATTGCCTATAAAAATCAAAATGTATCACCACCACTCTGTGGGCACATTAAAACTACATGGAAGGTTTTGTGATCTTACAAATAGGGGGTTGACCTCATGTGAGGAAGAGCTAGGGATGTGATAACCAATGATTCAAAGAGAAATTAAAGAATTTTGCAGCTTGAAAGAATTATCTGTTCTCATGCTAATGGGGCTTGATAATAAGTTTTAAAGGAAAGTGCAGAAATGGAGAAAATGTGATATTTAAGCATAATTGTCTTTAAATAGAATGTTTTTCAAAGTTTTCCATGAGATATCAGTGAGTCTTTAAGATTAATATTGTAGTTATAATTGAGCCACTTATATCGGGACTGCAGCTGTAGCAAATGGATTGAAAACCCACAAAATGAACAAATAATGAGCCCCATTCAAGAAAAAAATGGTTAAAATTATATGGCAGATTTATAGTAAAAGTAAAATGCTTATTTTTCATATCAATATTCTATCAGCTCCAACATTAACATGCATAATTGGATGAGGAATAAAAAGAGGAAAAAAATCATCCCCACACTTTTACCCTCTCTTTGTGGCTGGAAAAAAACCGACGAAAGAGCTGATGCATTTGTCCTGCTTGCGTTCTGATCACCTGAAAGGCATTCACCACAGATTCACTAAGTCCAAGGACAACAGTCAGCCTGTTTTTATCTCAAGAGCTACTAGCTCTTGACCCCTTAGCTCAAATCTATGTCACAGCAGATTACTAAAAGAAAGAGTAGTGGATAACTTGATTACGAGGATATTATTAAACAATAATATTTTACACAGATATAGAACTTTAATAATATTATTTCTGATTAGGAGGTTCTTGACCGATCTGAAAACGAAAATCAGTTCTTAAACATTTATCTTGATTTCAATATTGGGTTGTGGCCCAAACAAATGATTTTAAGCATGAGACTCTAAAAAGAGACCAGAATTTTCCTCTTTAGGATTTTATGGACAAGGGTAACCTATCATTTGAAAAGGAGAGCGTTTTCTTATTTAAAGGGGTTTAGGTTGGTGTTAGACTAATTGATTTTTAAATTATCACAACATTACTATTTGAAGGAATTTATCAAATGATACTACCTTTGGGGTGGCTATGGATTTTGTTTTTTAATCAGAGTAAAGAAGGTGTGAAGGATCAGGCATCCATTAGAACACTGTATTATGACTAGATTCTTACAGATTTCCACTTATACTGAAGAAGAGGGTCAAAATACCACAGGCTTGTTAGGCAGGGTTCTTGAATTCTAAAACTGAAAGCGCTGTAATCCTCCTGAAATATTCAACGCTTACACACACACACACACACACACACACCCCAGCCTCTAAATGCATGCCTGTCACTTTACCTCTATCCATCTAAACTGAAATGGTTACAGACCAATGTGCTACACACAACACATTGTGGCTTGGCCATTGCTATTTTATTGCAAGCAGAAAACACAATGATTCTTCATTCATTCTTCACAATGATTCTTCATTCATTCTTGTTGGTCTCCTTCCAGACTCCTCTTCACCTGCGTGACTCCTTTAAATGCCAGTGTTACCAAGGTTCATCCTAGGCAACGTTCTCTTTTAATTATACCAGAGCCAAAAGGCCAATCTCTTTATGTTACTCACTCCTGTTTAAAAACCTTCCCTATCTCCCCTACTTCCCTCAGAGAGATGTTTTGCTGCTTTGAGGCAGAACAGGTCATTCACGATGTGGTATCCAGATGGGAGAACTCCATACATTATGTCCATACATGCAGATATCCATTTTCTTATCCAAGGGTCTCTGACTCCTTCCCGAACACTTTTAATGAAGCTTTCATATTATCCATATGACGTCAGCTCAAATACCACATTTTATAGAATCAACAAATATTAACAGTAGCGCTAAGTAATTTTAATTTGGCTCCCACAACATTCTGCACCTGAATTTTTTTAACATTCACTACACCACACTATTTTATATCAACCTATTTACTTGTCAGATGGAGACAATGGCGGTTTAGAGAGAGAATTATTTCCATCTACTTAGGACACCTAAGTTCACTTCCCAGCCACTCTATCGCATGCCTAGTCACCACCATTAGTCTGTAGAGGCTATGTGTGCTCTGATGCTACCCAGTGGGACTTCCTGAATAATACAATAGGGAAAAAGCCAGGGAGATCTACTTGTGAAAATCTGCTGAAGAAAAACCGATGGATTGTCATGGTCAGAAACACAACCAGTCCTGGGGGTGGACAGGACAGTGTTTTATTATGTTCAGCCATGCATAAGACTGCCAAGTACCAAAAGTCTACTAAAATGTTGCTTACACCAACAATACTTACTTATAAGTTCCTAGATTTCAGTTAATGCGCCTGGCTACTAGCTAAAAGACTGGAAATTCACGTCTACCTAGAAGCACCTTCGAAGAAAGGCCTGATGAGCTACTTCTTTAAACATCAGCTATGGAAAACCTTATGGCGCAGCGTTGTGCATTGACACACACAGGGTCTTCGTGAATTGGAATCAACTTGACGGCAACTGTTTTTACTGGTTATTCTCCTCTCAGTTATATGCACCAACGAGGCATGGGGGTGACTTTTATAAGAACATTCAGCAAGTATCCAGGTTCCATTCAGTAATGTTATCCTTTTTTATCCTTGGATTCCCTGTCTGTAAAATGAGAATAACTGTATCCATTTCAAAAGACTATTCTAAAATTTGAATGAGCTTTATGTGTAAAATATATAAAATGTTTCCTATATAAAAATTTCTAAAAATATTGATATATATATGAATAAATATATATTGATAAGCTACTTGGTTTGAGATTGAGCAAATGCGGGGAGCCAGTCACGTGACTGTCTTAGAGGAGCCCAGTAGAAGAAACAGTCTTACTAACAAATGCAGTGTGATAATTGCTGAAGTTCCTTATGTACCAAAAATAGAGCGCACGGCAATGAATGACTTACAATGTTTGACCTTGCTCTCCGTAGGAGACAAATAGGAGTTTTCCAATGGTGAGGGGAAACCTGAAGAAAAACCTCCAGGCAGACACTCCCTCCCAAATATAACATTGTTTAAATGTATTTCTGATATCTTATTGCCTTTTAACAACATATTTTTTTTAGCTATACTGTACATCATCAGTGCGTCAACAGCTTTCTTATATCCATGCATTCATCTATTGGCATTTCAGAAGTAGGATAAACAAAGGGCCGTTTTCTTCAATGGAACATTTTGATCATGGAATTTTTTTTAAGAAGACAGAAGAGCAGCTTTGGATATTGACTGGCCCTATTAAATCTTTTAAGTCAGAAAAAGATAAAAAGAGATCATCCTTCACCTCCATCCCTCGGGAGGTTATTAGTTACTACATTTTCTAGCAACGTGGCCCCAGAATTACAGATGCCACAGTAGGAAATCAGACTTTCCTATTAATAATTTAAACTGTGGCATTTGTGTTAGAGGAAAACATGTCTAAAGAAAGAAAATAATTTCTATTTAATGGCAAGAGATTTAGATTACACATTTGTAATTCCATTTTAAAATATAGAAAATAATCTGTTCTACTGTAGGTTTTATGACACTAGGTGGGCCCCCCCCCCAAAAAAAAAAGAGGAGTAATGAAAGAAAAAGAAGCAGGTCATTTTATACTAAAAACTTGGCTGGATGAAGCCTTAACGAGATACTATGCTGCAAGGAATCTTCCCTGCTGTTTACTCCAAAGACAAGCAGTCCTCTAGCTCCTTTCTCAGTATTATTTCCCATTGAAATCTACAGGGAAAACTCACAAGGCAGGTGATTTGTATCAGGCATGCTCGAGAAAGCAAACTCTACCAATACAATTGAAAACTGAACTCAGCAGTCCCAAAGCTGTGGTACCGATGTGTCTGCTCTGGCACAGCAGCTAGTAAGTAACCCACGGTGCCATCACACTTGAAGATGGTTTCCCTTCAATTCACCACACTGAAGAGAAAACTGTCAATACACACAAAGGCCTAATCTGCTTACCCGAAAGTAAGACACCCCCCCCAAAAGACCTACTTACAGTTTTGCCTCTCGCTGAAATATAAGTCAGCCCCCCGAAACTACCGTAACTCTGGACTGCAGCGGCGGGTGCCACTACGCAGC
>NW_022111324.1:89962791-89971743 GCF_000313985.2 Echinops telfairi
GTGGGGGGCAGGGAAGAAGCATTTAGGAACTAGAGGAAAGTTGTATGTTTCATCATTGCTACACTGCACCCTGACTGGCTTGTCTCCTCCCCGCGACCCTTCTATAAGGGGATGTCCAGTGGCCTACAAATGGGCTTTGGGTCTCCACTCCGCACTCCCCCTCTCATTCACAATGTTATGAATTTTTGTTCTGATGATGCCTGATCCCTGATCCTTTTGACACCTCATCTGCAGACCTAGAGATCTACTTTGCTAAAGACTACAGCCTCGACAAACCCCCTGGGGCAGCCCCACTCTAATAAACAGGGTTGCCATGAGTCCGAACTGGCTTGATGGCAACTACTTTGTTTTCTGTGTGGCTTGTTTTTGTTTCGTTTGTTTTTCCTTTCACTACAATGGAATACTGCAAGTACACAACAAAGGGTTTCTTGTGAGAATATTCTACCATATAAGCTGTATGCAAAATATGAAATTAAATGTTTTTTAAAAATCTACATCTACAAAAATACCACAAACAAGTAAGCCCGCATTATGAAAGTGATCCAATACTGTGGCAGTTCAGTGCATGCCTTTTTGCTTTCTTCTTCATATTTTTTATAAATGGCTCAGGTTACATAACTATGAATATATAAATCGACATTATGTATATACAGATAATGTGTGTATATAAATGTTAACTTGACTATACAGATCCATAGTTTAATAGAAGAAAAAATGTTTTTAAATAGTTCCCCACAAAACCAATGAGTGCTAAAATTACATCACATATACATTTAGTTTTTCTTTACATAAAATATGAGATGACCTTTAGCTTTCTCTCTTCTCTGTTAAGTCACCCAATAACACATGGAAAGAGACATTAATATTAGATGAGGAATACATATTATTGATTAACTTAAAAAGTACATCTCTATAATTCAGGGAGGGTGCTGGGGTAGGCTTGCTACCCACTGGAATCTACCTGAGTTAGAATACTACTGTCTTACATTGACTATAACTTACAGTTTACATGCCTTAATCCTCATGTGACTCTGGTCACTCTATAAGGTTGGCAGAGTAGACTCGAGCAGAGAGGTACAAAGCACTCTAGATTAAGAGTTTTAAAAATCAGGTCATTTGGGAGGATATCATTAATCCTTACTTTCTATGACTCGATTTCATCCATCCAACAGGAATGTCTTCCCAGCATACTTCAGATACATGTAGAACCAAATGATAGCACATACTTAACACTTTTAAAATATTATTTTTATATCTATTTGATAACCAACACAATCAATGCAAGTGTGAGTTAAGTGGTTTGCGTGTGTACTTTTCCAGAACCCTAACTATTGCTTATTCCACCTCACCTCCGATCACCTAGTTCCCACTTGGAAACTAAGGAAATAAGCCCAGAGGGTCACAGAGTGCCAAAGCACACCAAATGGGGAAGAGGTATCTCTTCAACAAATCATGCTCCCCAAACTGGATCTTCATCTGCAGAAGAATGAAACAGGACCCACACTTCACTCCATAAACAAAAATGAACTCAAGGTGGACCAAAGACCTAATGGAAAGCCCAGAGCTTAGAAAAACCACCAATGAGAGAAGAGGGGCAAACCTAAGGGCCCTATGGGAGGACAGAAATACACTACCAAATAGAATGAAGAAAGTACACACAGAAGACAAAGTTGATGGTGGAGACCTACTAAATATAAGACATTTATGTCCATCAAAATGCTTCATCAAAAGAGCAAACAGAGAACTCAAAGACTGGGGGAAATTTTTTGGCAACAACATAATGGACAAGATAATCTCTAAAATCTAAAATCTATATGCAACTTCGATATCTCAATTAAAAAAAGACAAATACCAATTTAAAACTGGTAAATGACATGAACAAATAATTCACCAAAGAGGACATCGAAATGGCTTAACAATCATATATATTTTTAAAGCTCCTAATCATTAGCCATCTGAAGATGCAAATCAAAGCAACAATGAGAAACTACCTTATACCAACAATGATAGCCTAATTGGAAAAAAAAATAAAATAGAAAACAATACATGCCGGAGAAGCTGTGGCAAACTTGGAACCCTTATACACTGCTGAAAGGATTATAAATATGTACAGGATTATAAATATGTGGGAAATGATACGGTGCTCACTCAAACAACTAGGAATGGAAATGCCATACCACCCAGCAATCTCTCTGCTAGGTATATGTACTAAAGAACAAAGAGGTGTCACATGAGCAGACATATGCACGCCCATGTTCATCACAGCACTGTTCACAATAGCCAGATGGAAACATCCCAAATGCCCATCAGTAAAAGAGCTCAAGAAAGTAGTACATACAATTTAATACTGTGCATGGCTAAAAGAAATGATTAAACTATGAAGTACCTTGTGGACTGTACGGACCTGGAGAACTTTTTGTGGATGGGAATCTGTCACAAAAGAACAATTGAGAGAGAGAGCGAAACAACACAAAGACTTTCATGCCAAAGAGAACAAAGGTGGGGGATTAATGAGTGGGGGAAGGGCAAGGGAGAGAAGATGAAGCAACGGGTCAGTGTGTTGACAATAACTTGGAGTGGGGGTGGGGGGCAGATAATAATCCAAAGGAGAGGGAAGGATAAATCAGTGAAGAGGTAGAGGGTGGAGGGGGCTGTAGAATAGGCTGCTGAGGGTGGTGGTGATGAGTGTTTAATTGTTGAATATAAACTGACAATCTGAAATGTAAAAGCCCCACTTAATTTGGGATAAAAAAAGTTAAAAGAGTAAATCCAGAGGGCCAGTGAATCAGGATAGGGGAATATACCAAATTGCTAGCAATACTAGAGTGGATAAAATTCTAGACTGATTATCTACCTCCTAACTAACCACTCTGATAAGATGTCTGAGACGCTTCTATTACCCTTATTACCAAATGAAAGTCCATTTGAGTGTTTTGACCTGCAGGGAAAGGCAAACCCTTGGCCTTCCTTAGGTGCGTCCCTGTAGTCCTCACTCTCATCTAGGACCTACACACCTAGGTATCCCTGGAGTTTGATAAAGTCCTAAACAGGAGAACAGATTTTGGTGCCATTTGTAAATCCTCATATACGTCTTTAAAAAATAACAAAAACAGTTTTATTAGCACTTCATCCACATGTCATACAACTCAATAATTCAATTATATCAAGAAGAGTTGTACAATTATTATTACACTCAATTCTAGAACATTTTCTTCCTCCTTGCATCACTGTTACTACATTTTTTCTCATTTTGGTGATACTCATACACTTCTTAGAGGATTTCATAACCGTCCCCCGCCCCCAAAGTTTAAAGCTGTTTTATACATACGGACATCTGACAAACAGCTTGCCCGTCTTT
This sequence comes from Echinops telfairi, assembly GCF_000313985.2. Classification (NCBI taxonomy): domain Eukaryota; kingdom Metazoa; phylum Chordata; class Mammalia; order Afrosoricida; family Tenrecidae; genus Echinops; species Echinops telfairi. Next base: position 89,966,150 of record NW_022111324.1, read on the forward strand.
AAAACTCTGAAGTCAGAGCAGCTTTGGAAAAGTGAGCATGATGCACTACTTCCCATGGGAGAGCATGGGAAAGGCTTTGAAGCTAGCATTGACCTAGCCTTTTTGGTAAAGCTGCAGTAGGAATGTGTCTCAGGAGTCTTACTATCAGAAATAGTTACAGAATGCTGGTGTTCTTTCCAAGTACTCTCATACAGCAGGCTGTCTTTCAGGGGCTCAAATAAATGTAGATTAAGTATCAGAGAGTCAGCATTGCTACCCAGAAACTGTTACTGATATAGAACAGCTTAAACTCTCATGAGTTTAGGGCAGCAATTACTTTCTAATTATTTCATGAGTCAGGAAAAAATGCACAAATATCTGATTTAATTGTTACCAATGTGTGCATACCAATTCTATTTCCTTATTGGCAATTAGGAATTCCTGGCTGGCATGAAGTTAACATGCTTGATTGATTCTCAGGCCGTTGGAGGTTTATCCAGAAAGAAAGTTCTGATGACAATCTTTTACAAAATATCAGTCACGGAAAATTCCATGGAGCAAAAACATAGTCTACTGTGAAACATACCGGGCTTGCTTTGAGTCTGAATCCACTCAAAAGCAACTAGCTTATCTGACAAATAGCTGTCCTATAAGAAAACGGAAACTTTGCGGCACATGTACTATAGTTAAACCAGTAAAGAAGAGGAAAGACACAGAAGGCACTTGCTAATTCTTAACGTTCAGACTCTCTTTGGGTCCCCAAGATTGTAAACTTTTACCGGAGCAGAAAGTCTCTCTGTTTTCACCCATGGAGCTGCTGGTGGGTTCGAACAGCCAACCTGGAGGCTAGCAGCCCACCATGTAACCCACTATGCAGAACCACTGTCATCGAGTCCAGGCCCCTCTACCACGGGGCAGCGCTGCTCCTGTAAGTTTCAGAGGCTCTAACTCTCCAGGAGTAGAAAGAACCGTCGTTCTCCTGGTGGTTTTGAACTGCTGCCCTTGCAGTTAGCAGGCCAGCACATAACCACTACACCAAAGCTACAGTATACGCTAAAGGGTTTCTTAAATTTTAAAACCAGATTTTCCAGGAAAAATGTACATACATATGTCTTCTAAGAAAGAAGTTAACACGTTTGGAGTGGTTGTGACTACTGTTTTCAAATTATCTGAGAGAATATTATACCTTGATTCCTTGGGTCTTGTCCAAGAAATGGTTTCAAGAGCCTGGAGTGACACTAGAATATCTATTTTCAAAGCTCCACCAGGTGGTTCTGATATACAACTAGCCTTGGAAGCCACAGGTTTAAACTCTAAAACAGTGGTTCTCAACCTTCCTAATGCTGTGACCCTTTAATATAGTTCCTCGTGTTGTGGTGACTCCCAACCATAAAATTATTTTTGTTGCTACTTCATACCTGTAATTTTGCTACTGTTATGAATCTTAATGTAAATATGTGATATGCAGGATGTATTAGGTGACCCTGTCAAAGGGCCGTTCGACACCCAAAGGGTCGTGACCCACAGATTGAGAACTGTTGCTCTAAAAGAAGGAAATTAAAGTTAAATGAGTGATTCCAAAAATCTTCCCATCACCACTTTCTCAAGTACATAATTATCTTCCACTCAATTTGAATAGTTGAGGGTTGGAAAGTTAGTTACTCACAATATTTTCCAGTTAACTTTGAAAAAACAGAATCTGAAACTGGAAATGTTCTAGAAAACATTTAAAAGAGTTCAAAACACTAGAAGTTTCTACTCTAGCAAAAGAAATCCACTAGTAAACAAAAAAGACTGGACTACTTTATTTATTTCATAAATAACCTGCTGATGTAAAACACACATACTGCAGACACCAGAAACTAAAATGTGAGGGGAATGTATGGTTTAAAATTATATATATGGACTGCTATTTGTGTAAAAATATGGTAGATGCTTCATGTTCGCTCTGCTGTCAAGACCCTGTCCAAATTATATTAAATAACATGTCTATGTGTCAGGTACCTTTCTAACTCCTAAACAGCAACTCTTCTACCCATCCCACCTTACTCCTCAAAACCAGCCTCAAAGTCAGGCTGGTCGACTCACCACCCTACGAAAATACACCCCACCTCTGTCAATTCTGTGACTTCCTTCTTGGGGTTCTCTCCCTGCACTGTCCTTTGGAAACAGTAGTTAAAACTTCTCTGGCCAGAATAAGACCAGAGAAGCTGACATCAGAACCAATTTCAAATCAGCATTTTACTGTTTACTCACTGTGCTCCCTTGGTAACTATCTTATACTCCCAAAATCTGTGTCATTACCTGTAAAATGTATTAATTCTCTACTACATTCCAGGTACTACTATAGGATTGGGAATACAGTCATCAACAAAGTAGGGAAAATGTAGCCTTCAAAGAGCTTGTAGAAGACGTAATAAAGGCAAACAAATAAACATACAACATTTGAAATATTAGATCTATAGAGTATAATATGAGTACATTTAAGAGTGTTTGGGATGTTTATGCAGTGCCTGGATGACGCAAATGGTTAAGCACTCAGCCATTAACCAAAAGGTTGGTGGTTCAAATCCACCCAAAGGTACATCAAAAGACAGGCCTGTTGACAGAGCAGAGTTCTACTTCACAAATAATGGGATCACTAGCATTGGAATCAAATCAATAGTAGCTAAATTCACTTGCAGGGGGTTTAAATGGAGCACTGGTGGTGCTGTGGATGAGATGGTGCGCTGCTAACCCCAACGTCACTATTATAAACCCACCAGCTGCTCCATGGGAAAAATGAGGCTCTCTGCTCCTATACAGGTTTACATTTGGGGAACTCTATATAGGGTTACTATGAGTTCTAAGTGGCGCAATGGCAGTGTTTGGTTTTCAAATGGACAACAGTGGTTTAATAGAATCCCCCTATGTGGGAGAATGGGTTCTAGTCTCGGATAATGTACCTCGTGCATCTGTCACTGGAGGTTTGTGTGTCGCAATGACATTAGACTGGTCTCAGCAGAGCTTCCAGACCAGCAGTTCTCAACCTGCGTGTCATGACCCCTATGGGGTCGAAAGACCCTCTCACAGAGGTCGCCCGATTCACAACAATTGCACAATGACAGTGATGAAGTAGCAATGAAAATAATGATATGGTTCGGGGGGTGGGGGTGGTTAGCACCACATGTATGAAAAGGCCGCGGCGTGAGGAAGGTGGAGAAGCACAGATTTGAAAGGAAAGCCTGGTGATGTCCTTCTGATGATCAGCCAATGAAAACTCTGCACAAACAATGGTCCAGTCCACATGTAATCCTGCGCATAGACAGGGGGCAATATTTTATTCTAGTCATTGTCAACGGGCTTCCACCCATCAAGGACTGACTTGGCAGCAGCTAACAAGGGTGTTTACAGTCGGGTAAGGATAGAAAAAGAAAACAGCTGGCACAGAGAATGATGATGTGAGCTACCTGGAGAGAATGAGAAAGGATGGGTGAGGAATTCACTTCAGAGGACGCAGAAGAGCCTATTTGGGAGAATCCCTGGCACATTCAATGCACATCAAGAACACCTGTAAATGGTTAGAGGTACCAGGCCAGATTGGAGGGCCAGACGGGCAACGATAAGGTTGTGGATTTTATTCTAGAAGACTGCGCAGAAGAGTAAAAAGACCTTACCGTATATACTCGAGTATAAGCCGACCCAAAGATCAGGTGAGGCACATAATTTTACCACAAAAACTGCATTAAAATAATGCTGAAAAAACTCAGCTTATCCACAAGTATAAACAGTACTTAAGTTTTTGCAGACGCCCTGTTCGCTGCGCTGAAAAGAGATTCTAAAAGGTAAAAATGCAAAAAATAAATGCTGCCAAAATTACTGCAGCAGTCTAATAAGAGAGAATGAGGGGGCCCAGACCAGGGTGGAAATAGACAGACTATGGACAATAGAGTCTGGATTCCAATGAGAAAGTCGAACAGGTAGTATTAACTACCATGGGCTGGGACGAGTAAGAGGAACGTCAAGGATGACTATAGGATTTGGGTCTGAATGAAATGAAAAATGAAGTTGACAGAAGAAAGAATAGGAATCTGTAAGGTCAAATGAAAATAATGTATGGAAAATATTAACAATACCCGAAACGTAGAAAAAAACATAATATATATTAAGTCACTTTTGTTGTTGGCAACAACACAGATCAAACTTTAAATCCTGCAGTTCCAGCTCACACAATACTGGTTGCTGAAACTCAGTAACTGTTTCTTTAACTCATTTTGAAGGTCTGTTAAAGAAAAACTTTGAGACTCAGCTAATATCTGACTCAATTGACACAAATACATGAAACACAAGACAACAAAGAAAAACAATGCCCATGTTTTATCTATGTCCACATTAAAACCCTGGTAGACACATAAGACAAGAGAATTCTCACTTTCATTTTAGCAGAATGATAACATGGAATTTAGAATCAAGTCCCTTGGACTAGAACACAAAATAGTTAATATCTGGGTCCACACACAGCTGACCTTCACAGCTTCAACGATCCATCCTGTCATAATGTCTAAGTATGACTGGCAGATTTTGGATAGGACATTCCTAAAGTCATGAAGGGCTTCACCCAAAAAGGGGGGGGGGGCATTTTGCGTACCGATGCTAGGCCAGCTGACAGAAAACTGGCTGAAGAGGAGTTTGTTAAAAAGCCAAATTCCTTGACCACTCTCTTAGAAATTCTGGTTCATTAGAATGGAGGTGGAGCCCCTGATAATATGTTTTTAACAGTTTTATCAGCTGTTTCTCGTGCTGATTAATATTTGGGAATCTATATGGTAAGAAGGAACTTTAGAAATTTTAAAACAGTACAAACCCTATGGAGTAATTACACTTTGAAATCAAAAGCAGAGTAGGCAGTTGCTTTACACACCCTTCAGTGTCTCCTATGATTGTTGTAAATTCCAAACCATAGAGATTGTATGCATAACAACCAAGCCCTAACTGGTCCTGGGCCATGCTCACATTCACTGCTGTGACTGAGTCGATTGTTGCAGCCACTGTATCAATCCTTCCTACAGAAGGTCCTCCTCCTTTTGGCTGAGTTTATAAACAAAGCATGGTGTCCTTCTCCAGGTACTGGTTGCACCTGGAAACATGTTCAAAATACGTGAGGTAAAGTTTTCCTATATCGTGTCTGAGGAACATTCCAGTTGTACTTTTTCCAATCCAGAATTTTTGGTTTTCCTGGAAGTCCATTGATGTATTCAATATCCTTTGCCAACTCAACCATTCAAAGGCATGAGTTCTTTTTCAGTCTTCCATCTTCACAGTTCAGCTTTCACATGCATATGAAGTTATTCAAATAGCACTTTTAGGTCAAGCTCACCTTAGTCCTGAAAAGTGAGATCTTTGCTTTTAACACTAATAAGCTCTTTTGCAGCAGACTTGTCCAATAAAATGTCATTTTATTTCCTGACTGCTGTTTCTATGTGTACACAAGTAAAATGAAATCTATGACAAGGTCAATGTTATCTGGTCTAGCCAGATTTGTGAGGTAGAATTGGGATCATGATAGTGGGGGGGTGGGGGCAGAGAAGGAGGAAGCATTTAGGAACTAGAGGAAAGTTGTATGTTTCATCGTTGCT
>NW_022111324.1:89972185-89979781 GCF_000313985.2 Echinops telfairi
CCTTGATTCTTGATCATATTCTATCTCCTGAAATGGATGAGCATCAATCAATTATATTGGTACTGTCGCTCTATGTAGTCTTTTCATATCACGCCCATTTAATCCTTGAGTGGTGAGCTTTGAGACTTTACTTTCTTTTGTCTTCCGTGTGTTCCCCTTGGGAAATGCTGAGCATGTCCTTCCCTTTTGGTTTTCTAATTCCAGATCTGCACAAACCCAGTTATAATTCTGTAGTTTTCCGGAGTATCCCTTTGAAATCTTCTGTTCTTCTCTTTTATTTCATCATTTCTTCCACTGACTATTCTATGTTTAAGAGAAAGTTTCAGAATCTCTTCTCATGTCCATGTCAGTCTTTTTTCCTTTCCACCTTTTTTAAGGTATCATGTCTTTGATATCACCTTATTCTCTAAACTCAGATGGGATATAGTCAAGCTCCTATTTTGGCTCTTGTGGACCTGTTTTCATTTTCTTCAGCTTTAACCTGAATGTATATATGAACAATTGGTGGTCTGTTCCACAGATAGGCCCTGGTTTAGTTGACAGATGATATTTAGCTTCCCCATGATCTCTTCCCACAGATGTTATCAATTTCATTCAAATTATCCCATGAAGTCCACATGTATGTGTATGTTGTTATTGTTAGGTGTCATTGAATCAGTTCCAACATGTAGCCTACCCTATGTACAACAGAATGAAATCCTGCCCAGTCCTGCACCATCCTCACAATTGTTAATTGATCCCATGTATGTATATCATTCACTGTCGTTGAGTTGATACATGTATGTGTATAATCACGGTTTCTGCATTTGAAATAAGTCAGTTACTGGTCCTCCAAAATTCTATCATGAGATCTTCAGTGTGATTTCTATAACCAAAGCCATGTTTTTCTACCAGTGATCCTTCTTTGTTTCTAACTTTCACATTCCAGTTGCCAGTTGACTATCACTGCATCAAAATTGCATTTTTGATCAAATTCAGACTACAGAAGTTGCTAAAAATCTTAGGACAATATTCATATGCCTACAAGAATAACAACCACTAATGCTAAAGACGAATGCCATTCCTCTACACTTTATCATACCCAATATAGACAATGTCAGTCTGATGCAAAATGAATCCGATTTCAGTTCAGTGATGCCTAAGATATAGGTCTTTATGCACTTCATTTTTGACAATTTCCTAATTTCTTAGTTTCACGCTTTCGACATTTCGCATTCCAATTTGTAATGCATATTTTTAGTGAGCATCCAAGGGCTATATCCCAGGTAGCCCAGGAATGCAGTTTAGAGCATGGCTCAGCAGGGCCCCACGAAACTGGATTACAGTTACCATTAGCCTGAGGGGACAGTTCGAGTCTGAGACATGTAAACTTAACGAGAACTTGAAGAATGATGTTCAGTCAAAACATTGAGAAGTAAGAGGCAAAACTTTTGAGTGACTCTCATGAGACAAAGCTGCTATATACTTAGATGTCCAAGGTAACCAGAAGGGCACAAATGGAAAGGAAAGATGGAATTCAGTCTTGATAGACACTTGATACACAGTATATAACACTCACCTATTTGAAGAAGAAGAAGCCAAGGCTCCGAGAAGCCTATGACAATGACCTAAAGGCACTCATCTCAATTAAATGGCAAAGAAAGAATCTGACAGCAAGTGTGCCTGGCTCAACCGAAATCTGTACCTTTGCCATCAAGGAATATATACAAGAGTTGTTAAACCATAATTAATGTTCAATAGATATCTTCATAAGAAAGGAAGCTGTTTTAAAATGTTAAGTACTAAAGATTGTGATAAATCAGGCTGAGCTCTCCAGAGAAGCAAAACCAGTGATATTTATATATGTTTATAAGGAGAGAAGTTTCCATCCAGAAAGCAATTTATATCAGAAAAGCAGACTCCACGGCTGTAGAGCAGGTAAACCCAATCCAGCCTAATTCTGTGCCAAATGGGCTAATCTGGAGGTCTTTCCCCACTCCCACAGGGATGTTATGCTTGTGGCTTTTCTTGTTTTGTGTGGTTTCCAGGGCTAGAAACTCAGGAAGCCTGAGTTAAACAAATCTGGTGGCAGGAGAGTGAAGCCAGAAAACCAAGGCTAATGGATGCAGAGATGGATCGGCAGATCAGATGGCTGCTGATAACTCCCAGTTCTGGAATGCAATATCAAAGGCAGCAATGCCACATCCCAAGAGGCTGGACACAGGATCCAGGTCATTGAGAAGAAGAGGTAGAGGAGTTTTTTGTCCCTGAGTCTCTTTTATTGATATAAAATATAAGAGGGTACCCAATAATAAAATGGAAAAACTCCACTGGGCAGAGCTGTCATAGTACGCATTTTTTCCAGTAGGTGAGCACCGAGCAACTCACTATGTGTACCCAGTGGTGTTTCCTGGGAAGGGTCTCTCTGGTCACAGTGTATTTTTTTCGTAAAAGCAGTTTCACTCAAACCTTGTTTATTGCAATGGCTGATTTAAGAGAACAGGCATGCGGCTCTGAAATTTTGTTTCCTGCTTGGGAAAATGCCACCGTAACTGCTGTGATGTTGAACACAGCTTACCAGGACAGCGCTATGGGAAACACTCAAAGAGTATGAATGGTTTTCTCGTTTCCTAAAACATGATATGTCAATTGATGACCAACCTCATTCTGGACTTCAGTCAACTTCCTGTATGGATCAAAATGTCAGACAAATCCGTGCCCTTGTGCTCGAAGACCTATGACAGCCCATTGAAGAGATGAGGATGCTATCTGGACTCACTCGGTTCAATTAATTTTAACAATATTTGTGAATGAGAAGGGTCACTGTATAATATATGCCTCAGGTTCTGGCTGATGAGGAAAAAGAGCATCGAGTGGTACCAGGCCATGCTTTGAAAGAACAGCTCCAAAGCGACGCAGACTTTTTTCCCAAAGTCATTACTGGTGACAAGACATGGTGCTGTTCTTATGAACATCAATCAAACCAGTGGAAGATCCCATCATTACCTTGCCCAAAAATAGCTCGTCAAGTGAAAGCAAAGATCAAGCCAATGCTCGTTTGTTTTTTGATGTCAGGGGGATAGTGCATTTGGAGTTCATTCCACCAGATCAGACTGTTAATCACACTTTCTATTTAGAGGTTGTGAAACGATTGCATACCAGTGTGAGACAAAAAAGACCTGACTTGTGGCAACCTGGGGACTGGTTTTGCTACCACCACAATACACCTCCTCACACAGTCATCTCAGTGTGCCAGTTTTTGGCAAAAAACGGCATGACTTTCATGCCCCATGCACCTTACTCACCTGACCTCACTCCTTGTGACTTCTTTTTGTTCCACAAATGAAAGAGGAAAAAGAAAGGACAGCATTTTGACGATGTAGAAGTGGTGAAGTAACAAACGAGGGAGATGCTGTCAGCCATCCAGACAGATGAGTTTGAAAAATGTTTCCAAGAATGGAATTGCAGATTTGACAAATATTATTAAGTGTAATGGAGAGTACTTTGAAGGTGATCAGGTTGTTTTGTAAAAAAAGAAAGAAAGAAAGAAATGCCTACCTTTGAAAAAAATACTGCCTTTCTGGGGGCGGGTTATGGGGAGGAGTGCCCCCATCATAGGTCACTGCCCCAAGCAAACATCATCAGGCTGAGTCCTGAATGAGAGGTCTTGCTACAAAGGGCAGCCTAGAATTGTTTACATTACCTTAGTTCTAGTTCTAACCTACTGAGGATTCTGGCTCAGCCAAGTTGACCCAAAACCTAACCATCACCAGGCTCATAATTTCTCTTATCCCAACCCACACCTGTGAAGTAGGTATTAGTCTATTCCCATTTTAGGGATAAAGTGCCCAGTGCCTGTCATGCTTACACAGCACAGCCTGAGCTCCCATACAGGTCAAACTGTGTTACCACCCAATGTGCCAAAAAGGGACGGAAGGGATGGGGGGAGTGTGAAGGGAATGGGTTAACTTTCCGGTTGTCTAGGAGAGATATGGAGCAAAAGATTACAAGAAGTATCAAAAATAGCAGTGCAGAAGACAGCACTGGTGGAAGGGGGGTGAAGGAGATGGTGGAGTAACAGCACATCTGGACACTCGGTGATTCCAGATGTCTGTATGTGGCAGCAATGTCGCCAACTTATAGAAAAGGCCCTACACGTCCCAGCAAATCAGCATACTTTGGGTTCTGGAAAACCCAATGTTCTAGCATTTATATCAAGCTACTCATGAATTCTCCCACGATTATTCCCTCCTTCCCACAAGCATTACTGTTCCTCACAACTTCAAACATTTTCTGCCTTATATTTGAACGTGATACAAAAATAAACTAGCTGCACGGAGTGTCTGTTGGGCTTTGAAAATGGAATGAATCAATTCTAACTGGTAGCTTTATACTTTCAATATAACATGGCAAATTACACTCGTAAATATAATACAGTGTGACAAGACAGAATTACTTCCACTGATAACATCAGGTTTTGATCCCTCACTAATGTGCAATCATCAAACTCTAAGCAATGAGTTTTAGGTCTGATAGCTCAAAGGCAGATAAAGGAGGCTTTAATAAATGACTGAAATATTGAGGAGCTTGAATCTGAGTCTGCCAGAAAGAGTATGCTCAATGCTTAGGAAACAGCCACAACATCTGTCTGTCTATATATATATTAAGCTGTCACAATTTAAAATCTCTAAACTTTTACTATTTAATCTAAATTTTCATGAATGTTTGGCTATAGCTCAAACTGAATCAACGTTTCCACTGTACATCTTTATTTTCATATCTTCCTGGTTTGATTGTAAAACTTCTTTAGTCTGAAACACGACACATGTAAGAAGCTTGAAATTTAATGTTCCTCGTTGGCAGAATGATTTTTACTATGAAACCTAAATAACAAATTTCTGTAAGCTAAGTAAATGTATAGAAATTCAGCTGAGGAAAATAGAAAATAAGATTCTATAGAAAATCTCTCCAACTATAAATTTTCTCCCAAGTATAAAAAAATACTTCTGTTAGGCTTTTTAGTAATAGTTATACATCTGAAGGAGTCCTCATGGTACTGTAAGTTAAATGTTGGACTGCTTACCACAAAATTAATGGGTCAAACCCACCAGCCAGCTATATGGAAGAAAGATGAGGCTTTGTGCTTCCATAAAGATTTACAGTCTTAGAAAGTCTATAAAAGAGTCACTATGAAGTAGAATTGGCATGATGTTAGTAGGTTTGTTCTTACACATCTGAAGACATCATACTTAACTTTACATCTCAAAAATACACATACAACATGAGCCTGTGTTTAAAGAATGTTAGATGGCAGTCATAAATTCACATCAAATACATTATATCTATATCATATTATCTTTAGAATTCTTTGAAGAATGCTATATCATATTATCTTCAGAATTCTTTCAGTGACTTGTTTTGTGTTGTGTGCATTAAACATGTTGAAAAGCCCGCCCCCCCCCCCAAAAAAAATACTTAGTAGCTATAGTTTAAGTTAGGACTACAGATTTTACATACTTTAAATAAAAATGTGAGAATCTATTCTACTAAACAGACACTCAAATCCTAGTCAAAGTTATAAATGTTAGAATCTCAATGGCTTGACCCCTAAAGAACATTTTCTTTACCTGACATAGGAGAGAATTCTGACCTTCTTTTCTGAAATGAGGATCATGAAGGAAAACCAAACAAAATGTTCACTGAGAAAAATTGGAAGGAATCTAATTTATTAGCTGGAAGTTCCCAGGTGCTGACCATGTTCTGGTTCTAAGGGAGCAAAACTCTTCTGGCAAGAAATTACTTTTCGCCTGCCCTGCTTCAAAAGGAATACTGACATCAGCCATGCAAATTTCAGGGATCGAATTAAACATACTTTTTAACCTAATCCAAAGAAAGCCCATAACTCCAGTAACAGACTTTTTTCAAATCCTACAAAAATGTATAAAGAGACTGGTGGAAATCAGTTCTTTAAAACCAACCTGAAGTCCTAAATCTGTAAATTCTTTCTTTTCCTCTTATACCTGGAATAACCCTGTGAATGATTTCACTTAAAAAGAAAACAAAACTTTCTGCCGAAAAGAACCTTTAATACTGACCAACTGACATGACTCGTTGAGGCTACATATATTAAAACATGGAAAAAATTCTCTCATATATACTTAAAGTCACGGATCCAACGATACTTGGGAAACTAAGGATATTTATAAATTCCCTAAGTTAAAAATCACTGAAACTTTAAATCTGTGCCTAATATCGTTTGAAAGGAGGCATATTTTCATAGCTAAGAGCAGAATGAATTTTGAGTCAGATCACAGGGGTAAGAATAGTACCACATTCACTGACTGTGTGGGCTGGACAAGTTACTTGACCTTGCTGAGCCTCAATTTTCTCTTATATAAAATTAGATAATATAAGACCTACCTCACAGGAATGTTGCAAGGGTTAAAAGAAGTGATGCCGGTAATGTCTCAGAACAGTGACTTTCATAGACAATGTGTTCAAATTCTTTCTTAATCTTAAGTCTACCTATCATAAAATAGTTTACCTCAAATTAAGATATTTGGGGATTATTCACTACTTATTCACTAAATGCATCCTGAATGACAAAAATAATCTAGATATGTTTGTTATAATAAAATTTGTCATTAAAGTCACCTATGGCAGTTTTCCAGAAAATTCCTCGTCCCTTGTTGGTTGATTACACATTGGACTCACTCTGACACAAACATTTTAAAGTTACAATAATTTCAAGGATAGCAACACAAAGCTCAAGTAACCCCATGTTAATTTTGTCAAAATCACGGTTCAGGCACAAGAGAAACGTTTTCTGCTGACCAAGCCTCAGACTCTGAGAGTTCCCTCCATGTTCACCAGGACACTGAGTTTTGTTTTTTAGTTTTTGTTTTTGCATCCGTGGAGATTTCATCCACTTTCCCCCCTGTTTTTCTTTCTATATGGCCATAAAGAAAATGCACAATAGTTGCCTAAATTTTAAGTAGAGAATTCAATGTCTCCCTACTTCTCAGACCCTCTTCACGCTAACTAACTCGTTAGTAATGAAAAAAACAAAATAGACCTCAACGTTTATTTAAATCTCCAACTACGATATCATGTTCTTTTTCTAGTTTTGTTATCTATGCCGATCGGCTGACAAATATTCCAGAGATATCCATTTTATCTACATTATTCTCCGTGCATTCTAAATCTATTCTTCCTGATAAGGGAGGTACCAGTTACATAATTCTGTTGGTGCAAAACAAAAGTTAATCTCCATCAGTATCTTCTCTAAAAGCCCTGGGTTTCTTACAGTGGTTAAGTGCTTGTCTACTGGTCAAAGGGTAGTGTTTTCAACCTACAGGCCACTCTCTGGGAAAAAGATGTGGTAATCTGCTGACATTGGGAAGAATGTAAGATCTGAAGGCAACAGAGGCAAATACTGATATACACAACCCTGCAATAACTAACAATCATCTACAATTAGATGTACGCAGGCTGATGGTTATGGGAGAGAGCTGGAGTAGAAGCAGGATGATATATACGTTTGACAGAGGATATTTGTACACAGGTGTTTACCTTTGCTGCAAATATATCCATAATGTGGTGGAGCACACAGGAAGC
>NW_022111324.1:89980664-89984647 GCF_000313985.2 Echinops telfairi
AGATTCTTGTAGTAATCTGATTCCAAATGCAACTCATACAGTATATTATAATGAGTCTTACCTATGGCTGTAGATCAGTCACTGAGATTCCAAGAACACAGTTTTCTTCCCAGTACTTTCAGTTGGAGAAGTCTACTCAAAAGTTGGGGCAGAATATTGGGACTCATGTAATATAACTTTCTTATTTTACATGAGCTAACTGAGGCCAAAAGAAACTAAATCATTTTCTGCAGGTCAAATTGATCTCAAAAACATCTGAATTTTTAACAAGGATTGGAGAAGAACGAGGAGAAAATTGTGGCTGCTGTTAGCTGTCATCACGTCAATTACAACTCAGAGTAACTCCACAATGTCAGCTATTAGGTACTCCCCCAGAGTATATTTGGGGCCAAAGGGCTTCACCTTTAATTTCACTCTTAACTTGTAACTTTAAAAATTCCATACATAGCATCCATGCACCCCATCTAACCTGGTCAAAAAACAGGAAAGTGCCAAGCAATAAGCTCATCTCCTTGGCACAAGTATAGATGATGACCAGTACTGCAAAGAGCTCAGCCCTTCACCCGACTTCTGTCCGCCAATGACCTAATGACCTGTCAACTCAGAACTCGCTTCTTTGAGCATAATTCCAATGGTTTCTGTTACTAATTCATATTTTTACAGACAGCAAAGTCAAAATAAGCATGGTAGGTCTACATGTATTTGTACAACTACCAACACTATTTTTTTTTAATTTTTAAGTTTTGTTGGCACTTAAAAAAATACTTTATATAAAACCAAGACCTGCATTACACACTAACCAAAAACCAAACCAAATTTTTAATCCTAACTACACTACAGAAGGATTTCAGACATTCTAAGTCTTTATGCGAAATCAACCTGTGGCTAGCAGTCCAGCCATGCCAACAATGCCACCAGGGTTCCATGCAGTGCACACGAATATCGAGAAAGTCCCGTTACTCCTTATCAAGCTCCTATCTTTCCATAAGCTGGATGTTCCAACAAAATACATGAAGTCAGAAATTAGATAGCAATGAAATGTCACCTTCAATTTGGAATTAAAATGTCACTTAGCCAGTCATTGCCCCAGCAGCCTTCGTCAAAGACCGAGTATTTTTTCAGGTTCATCATTTCCATTAATTTCCTGCATTTCTTATTCCTTCTCTTTCAATGAGGGTCAAATACACACAGGGGAGAAGAGCACTTCACTGCAAACCCCAGCCGGAGTGCCTCTGGTCTTTATAGAAGTGTTCTGGGGAGAGGACAGCTAGAAGGAAAAAGTCGAAGGAAAGGAGCGCTTATTCAAGGAAAAAGGGAAATGAAAGAGGAAAAACTTAGTTCAGAAAATAAGAGGAGGACATTATGCAACCAGACGGAGGGTTGTGCGTGTGCATATAGATTTATTTGGTGGACCACAGGGTTTAAAGTTAAAACACTGCCCAGAACTTTCACGGCAGCAGTCAGTGCATGCATCAGGCACCCTGCCATGAACATTCACAGAGCCTGACATTATAACCAGTTATTTAGTAGACTTTCATTTCTGGGCTTGTCCCTTATTAACTATTTATCATTTTAAACAAGATAAGTTTACCAAAGCACACATTTGAGAATAGGAAAACATAAAAACGTAAAAGAGAAGTTCTATAGGTTTCTTGTATTCTGAGGTCCCAGTCAATAAGATTTTCTTTAACAAATACAGAATGATATTGTAAATTTATTCCCCACAACAGGGTTTATGGACACTTAACTAGTCCTAAATTCTTTGCTTATTAATTTCCTAGCCCTGAGTTAATAGGTTTCCAATATATTGATTCTTATCTCAAACTTAAGGTCCTAAGAAGTCAACTTTTTGTTTCCTGCTCAATGAAAGTGTTAATTTAGACTCGGGTTTCATCTCCATCAACTTCACTTACTCATATGATGCAGGTTTTTGATGCCTGTGCTTATGAAATCATTTCACACTCTCAGAAATTAAATCTTCAGTAGACTCTCCCAAACGAGATGTCTCCAAGAGCATTCTCAATAAAGGCACATCTATATGGCCTGGAAGAGACCCGGTGGCATAGTGGTTATTTATTGAGCTGCTAACTTCAAGGTCGCCAGTTCAAAACTACCAGGTGCAGCAAGGGAGAAAGACGAGGCTTTCAACTCCCATTAAGAGTTACAGGCTAAGAAACCCACAAGCTCAGGCCTACCCTTTCCTATAGGATCACCATGAGTCAGAATTGACTTGATGGCAGTGAGTTTGGTTTTTGGCTACAAGATCTGGAAGGCAAAGTCTGCTTGTAGCTATAGATTAACAAAAATTAATTCAGAAGGGGAACATTAAAGCATAGAAATAATGTCAGTTCTTCAGCTCAGCTTTACACCGATCACCTCTGTATATTACTTAAAACACAAAAACAAAACAATAAACACTGGACCAAAATCCATCAGAGTAGACACAACAATTCATTTGAAATCAAAATGTCCTCTGAAGTTTTATTATTTGGCAATAATGTTAAAGTTGCCAGTGTGTTAAATATTAAAAGCATTATACCTCTTGGTAAACTGTCTGGAATATTTGGTAATTTCCTAGCTGCTGAAAATAAGGGAAGTTTCCATTTATGGTGGTTAGTTCTACATAAAATTATTTCAAAGATAACTTACATAAATAGCCACCTTACATTATCAAATCCAATAACCTATCTACAGACAGAGTTTCATCTATGCCACACTTAAAAATGTGGGCATTTCATTGTTCATAATTTTTTGCACACAGTAATTCTAACCCAATGATTGTTAAAGTATATCCTCAGTGAAATGTTGTCATACATGGTACATAGTTATTTTATCATAAAGTTCTAAAATGTATCTGATCCAATCAATTTTCGGCAAAAGCGTTCATGAACTACACATCTAATCAGATCAAAGCCTTCGGTGAGCCTCAATCATTTCAAGCAAGTTCAAAAATCCATCACCAGCTTCTCTCTGCACAGAATCAATTGTGTATTTATCAGCAGAGCAGTCAACACTCTCTACAACTTGATCCAGCCTGCCTCATTTCTTTCTGCCCAAGACTGTAATCTACCACTCATTGACCTCAAGCGCATTCCAGTTCACAGAAGCCCTACTC
This sequence comes from Echinops telfairi, assembly GCF_000313985.2. Lineage (NCBI taxonomy): Eukaryota > Metazoa > Chordata > Mammalia > Afrosoricida > Tenrecidae > Echinops > Echinops telfairi. The sequence continues at coordinate 89,983,780 of NW_022111324.1, forward strand.
GACAGGGCAGAACTGTTCATGAGGGTCTCCACGTCTAAATATTTGCAGGATCCAACAGCACCATCATTCTCCCTTGGAGAAGCCGGTGGGTAGCTAATGAGCCATCCTCCAATTCTGATATCATATTCTTCTTCATATAGTCCAGTTTCTCTGATTATTTGATCAGACTGGTTGAATATGGTGAAAGATATAACCCTGATACACACTAGGAAAGTACTTTATATTATCTCATTTAATTATAAAGGCAATCTAGTGCAAAAAATTAACATTTTAGCAATAAACAGCAGCTTGAACAGGCTAAAATTTTAACGAAGGTCACATTAGGAAATGAAAAAACAAGTACCCTAAACAAGTAGTCTGGCATGGACTGATTTCTTCACCTCGAGAAATGAAACTAAGTCCAGGCAGGACTTCACATTTCTTATAATCATACTAAACACATGCATGCATAAGATTGTAATGTGCCTTCTTTGTACATTCTAGACTAGTATTCACATATGACAAAAATAAGGCTTTGGAACCTATTAATTCATGAGCTATAGAAAAACAGTTAAGTTGTCCAAGAATCCTTAAGAATCTATTTTAAGTACTTTTTTTAAAGCTTGAAAGCTTGTTCTGCACAATAAATCTCACTGAACAATAAATATCTAGATCTGGCACAAACTTAAATTATTAGCACCAAGAGAGACAGAGAGCAAAGGCATTGTCTCAATTGCATTTTCACCTTGTTGTGTACAGTCAAGTCAATTCTGGCTCATTTTAAACTCAGACGAAATCGTTATGGCCCTTCGGGTGTCCTAGGGATTATTGGATCACAATGAGTTAGAATTGACTAGATGACAGTGGGTTTGATTTCTGTAATCTTATG
>NW_022111324.1:89985182-89985852 GCF_000313985.2 Echinops telfairi
TGTATATTGATTCCTAATGTCCCTGTGTCTTTCCAAGCCTGAAATTCTTTGTGGGAGTAGAAAGTGCTACCTTTCTCCCAAAGAGCAGCTGGTGGTTTTGAACTGCTGACTGTGCAATTAGCAGCCCAATATGTAACCATACTACCACCAGGGCTCCTCCAGAACTGGTCAAAGCAGTTAAGAAATATGATTGTGAAAAGGCAAAAAATAAATAAATAATGGGTTCGCTGCACACATATAGGTGCCCCTCCCCTCTCACTCATTTAATTCATCACCAAATAAAAGTTACCCAGTATTTGAAAACCACTTTTAAATCTGATTATTTTGACCAAAGACTGGTAAGCAATTTAAAAGCTTACATTCTTGCACAGAGTTTCCTAAAAAAATAAAATTGGAAAGCTTAAATTCTTGCACAAAGTTTCCTAAAGAATAAAACTGGAAAAATAAAATGCAACTTTCATGTGCATTTAAATTTCATCCATAACCATGTGTGCTAAGTGACTTTAATTTCTAACTTACCGAATTTTCTTATTTGGGGTATCTGATTTAAAACTTGAAATTAAAAATTACTTAATTTGAGTAATAGTATTTGTATTACCCTGTAGAATTATAGTTTGCTTTTATGTTTACTTAATAATTATAAAGGTAAACTACTTTTCTTACAGAAGTT